>NW_006889844.1:9005-89840 GCF_000231115.1 Vittaforma corneae ATCC 50505 | reverse complement strand
CTTACAGCACTTAAGTAGCCTTTATTCAAAGATTGGTCATTGCACTGTCCTGGTGCAATAGCTTCCAAGGCATTCCGTGGCCATCTAAGCATACTGGCCATGGAACCGCAGTGCTAGTGGTCGTACTCTTCGACAATATCTAGCATCAGCAGTGCAGCTGGCATTCCTGTCTCCCAGTCCCTTAAAGGTACATGAACAACATACATTGAATCCCACCTAATACCATGCTGTTTGCCATACGGAATTAAAGACACACAAAGCATAATTTAAACAAAAAGAACTACCCAAGTTTTGAAATCAATTTATTGCAATAATTGACTCACTGTGGTCCTTGTAAGACATCCCCATCAAATTTGACCTTACCTCCAAATATCTCCCTCAGTTCTCTTTTACCCAGAGTCTTTCCTTCATCTCCAACCTCTAAAATGTTATTGCCCGCCAAATTCAGTAATCGCAAAAAATCTTGCAATTTTCCTATCTCAACTGGCAGTGTCTCAAGTTTGTTATAACCAAGATGCAATGTTCTTAGATTCTTCAGCTTTCCTATCTCAACTGGTAATGTTTCAAGTTCGTTGCCATTGAGACCCAACTCCTGTAAACTTCCCAACTGTCCTACCTCAATGGGCAATAACGTTAGTCTGTTACCACGGATATATAGATATTGCAGTTTTTCCAGTCTTCTTATCTCAGATGGCAGTATCTCGAGCTTGTTATAATTGAGATGCAACCACTGCAGATTCTTCAGCCCCCCTATCCCGACGGGCAATAACGTTAGTCTGTTACCACCAAGATACAGGTATTGCAGTTTCTCCAGCTCTACTATTTCAGCTGGTAATAACTCAAGTTTGTTATTGCTAAGATACAAGATTTCTAAATTCTTTAGTTTTCTTATCACAGTTGGTAGTATCCCAAGCTTGTTATTACTAAGATCCAGGTACCGCAGATTCTTCAGCTCCCATATTACAGCTGGCAGAGACTCAAATTCATTATAACTGAGATCTAAATGCTGTAGATTCTTCAGCTCTCCTATTTCGTCAGGCAAAGACTTTAGCCTGTTATTACTGAGATCCAGTTTCTCTAGCTTCGCCAGTCTCTTGATGTTGCTGCCAATAGATGTAATGCCTTGGTACTGTATAGATACTTCAGTTTCGTCCTCAGAATACCTTTCAAAACCATAGGGTGGAGAACATACTGCCCGTTCCCCATTTCCAAAACCTCCAAGTGGATTGGGACTCTGAATGCTGTCCGGATTTGTATCATTGCCCGAGCTACTCATAAGAAGTATAGCCTGAAAATTTTTAAATATTCAAATTTGACAGGAAAATCACAATGACATATCTCAAAGTTTAAATTGCAATGTCAACATCCAATACCACTGTGATGATAAATCTTTGTGATTAAATTCTACCTCTCAAAGACCCAGCTTGAAAATAGAATACTGACAGGTGTTAACCGTCCCAAAGTGCAACCACAGACTGTGCTTATGAGTCCTTGGATAAATAATACCGAGGTAGCATCTAGTGCACATCTCACCAATAATAAAATATCTTAAGATTTATTGTTTCAGAAGTTCAATAGACTGTGTTGCTTATATCAATTTAATTAGTGATAATGTTCCGCGCTTTTACACATGTTACTTTAAATATTCACAACCTTGCTGCTGCACAGTATCCAAACCACATTCTTCCATCTTCCATAGCTCATGCTGTTAACATCAGATTTTCTGTTCTATCACATCTCTCATCTTCTGACCTAAAATAACCATCTGCTCTTGCCACACTTAACTTGCTAACTTCGCATCTCTGACCAAAGCTCCTAACCCATTGTAGAATACTCCATTGCTAAATCACAATCAACCACTGACCTTCATCATATGCACTTGGCCATTATAAGTATCATATCAACTTCCATGCAAATGTGCTGCTCCTTGTTGAGTCTAGCCACATGGTGCAAAGAAAAGAACCAAGAATAATAATCTACCAATTAAATACTGCATGCCTGAACATCATCTATGCATGCCATATTTTATTTTTTCAGCAACAAAAGTGAAGATGCACTGGATTAGCTTGCCTGTACGGGCTATCAATCTATTTTCTAAGACCGTTTAGTGCATGGGCTACTTATCTCTTCATATTTCTGCTCATCAATAACTATTTACAGTACAGAATTATTCATCCATCATGGAGATTGTTCTGAGTTCTGCAAAAAGAGGCTATGGCTTAAAAGAGCTGCTCAGTGACAACCGAGACGAGTTTTGGAGCACGGACGACTCTCTTCCACACTCTATTACAATATCATTCCTCAGGAAGACCTATGTCCACTCCCTAGGCTTTATTTTATCCTACGCTCTTGACGAGTCCTACACTCCTGAAAATCTCATAATTCACTTCAACAAACAGGCTATAAAGCAATGCTTTAGTGAGCCAGAAGGCGAGAAGACTGTATTAATTGACAGTTTTGTCTTTGATATCCATATTGTAATAATAGGCAACCATTCAGACGGCAAGGATTCACATGTACGAGGATTGAATGTCAAAACAAGCCCCACCGAAGAGATAAGGTACAATATTAAATAATTGAAGCATATGAGTACTTGACTGGTTCAACATATGTTTATAGAATATCCACATGGATATCTTCATACATCCTTTGATTAAATTAGTATGGTTCATATGCTTTAGATGTCGTACCAATAGAAATAGATTATTTATCCACACAAAGAAAAATAACCCCTTAGAAACATTTAAATACAACACATGAAGAAAATTTAGGCCTAAGGGCAGTTTTATTAGTGCTGAAATTGACCACACCTACTGTCTTTAATTTGAATTAATAGTTTGACTATTTTGTAATTATTGCCCATAGCTGGCCAAGTGTATATGAGCATCCAGTGCTAATTGTGCTATGGTATTAAAACCGCAATTCTTATGCTATACTTCAAGACATTTTGAACTTGCTACAAGAAACGGAACCTATGGTTGGTGGCTAAGAAGTGTACTGCCTGGGATTTTAGTTAACCTGAAATCTCTACACAACATTATGGAAATGACATTTTAACAAAAACATGCATACTCCGTGCCCCTCCATATAGCCGACATGGTTGAAATTCTAGTACCTTATAAATCATAGTTTTGCTTTTCTTGGTCTTTCTTTGTAAATTTACTAAACAAACTCTTGATTCTATTGTTAACGCCCTCAACAATAACACTTTTTGACTCTGTTACTGAATTTATAGTAGGCGCACTAGTGTTTTGCTCTGCATCTTTCTTTGACGGTAGCGAATACTCCTTTCTTTCAAAAGTACAGCCAAACTGTTGAATATACTGGTCAATAGTAGATGTTACTGATTCGTTGATAGAATCTAGTGTAACTTTGTTGTTTAGAAAGTATAACCTTAGATATTTTAGTTTTGCAATGAGTTGGTGTGGAGAAAGATCTAGCTGGATACTAAATGAAAGATAGATCAAAATGCACATTGAGCCCAACGGTTCTTCATACTCTGCGTAGTTAAGGTATTGCCTGATGCTGCTGATCGTGCTTTGTGTAAATAATAAGTAAATCAGATGATCCATATTAAGTTTATCTTTTTGGACAGCATCAACTATCAGATAGTTGAGATCTGCAAATGAACATCCAAGAATGCACAGGAGAGTATTAATCCTAAATGAGTGATCATGAGCAATCGGAAAGTATGTGTATCGTGCAAGAAGTTCAACTATCTTAAATGCTTCTACTGAGTTATCGCACTCTTCTATTAAAGATTCTAAACACAAGTGGTTTTCAATAAAAGTCTTGAAATTTTCTTCATTTGAATCGATAAGGCTATAAATAATGCCATAAGCCTTAAGCTGCATGGCTGTTTCCAAAACGCCACACTGCATGAGTCCTTTTTGGCAAATTGCATAGTTTTTTAATTCAGGATTCAGTAGCATCTGAAGCATTTCAATATCATCAGCAATAGGCTCTTTAGTGATGCTTTGAACAAGATCAGAATCGAAGAAATACTGCTGATTCTTGGCCGATCCATCTAACAGAGATACTAAACACATCCTCGAGCTATGGATTCTTTCCTCCCTTGCCATTATACGCTTTTCAAATGTATAGATTTTCATTAGCTCCTCAAAAGCCCCCTCAAAAACAAGTGTTTCTTTTAAAGTTGTATTTTTGCCAACAAAACTGCAAAACTCTTTGAAGTATCCATTTTTTATGAAACTCATAAGAACTGTTGTGATTGAGTTCTCCTCTGATAGAAATGAATATAACGTGTTTGAGTTAATTGTTCTGATGATTCTAGAAATAAAATGCACATCACATCTCAAAACCACCTGTGAATACTCATTTTTGGAAACAAACTTCTCTAGCATGAGCTCGCTGTACGAGCTGGTGTAAAGTGCGTGCAAAATCATAGCCTGCTGGGACTTGATATCTGTCATCTCTATGGATTTAACAATCGCATCGAAGCATAGATCCAGAACGTCATTGGGATTGCTAATTGAGTAGCTATAGAGTTTCTGCAGCGTTTCTATTCTATCCTCCTCATAGCTGGCGCTTTCTAACCTATTCTTAAGAACCTCCAAGACATCCTGTGTATTCTTGCTCTGCATTCGCCATCTCTCAAATACCATCCACTCTGGGGAAATGAATTTAAAATTAAATAGAGCCATTCAACACTCTGCTATTTTTCTGGTGCAGGCACATTCGGTTTATTAGTAATGCCCAATCTAACACCTTAAAATATATTTTATATCACTTAAATCTCATTTATTGCTATTGGAACTGTTAAAATTTTCATTTCTGCTATAGAAAAAATCCTCTGTGAACTCGGAATCACGATGATCAAAATGTTGTTGATGTCCTGAACTGCCGGCATCGCCTTCTCTTTTGTAACTTTGAGAATGGCCTTGACAATGGTATTCATAGTAATATCCTACCGGAGGAAATTTTCTGCCGCACGGGACATCCTGGTACTCAGGCACATACGACCTAGAATCATAAAACACATCTGGATACTCTGTTTGGTCTATGGCTCCATAGCATCCATACATTTGCTCTCATAGTCCTGGACACTATGGGGATATGTGTAGTCTACGTTGGTTGTGTATTCAGTTTTGTACGGACTGGTATATGGATATCTGTGCTCGTATCCGTTTATTGAAAAGCTCCTCGTATCATATCTGCCCATCTCATATAAGTTTTCAAACGGCCCGTCCTTCTCTGCCATTTTCTTACTCTTGGCTCTCTTGTTTTGGAACCAAATCTGAACCTGTCTTTCTGTCATATTTAATTCTCTAGCCAGTCGGATTCTCAGCTCTTTGTTAGGTTTTAGTGTTGTTCGGCATACGCTTTCAAGAATCTCGAGTTGGCGCGGAGATGTACGGGACCTAGTCTTCACACTGTTATTAGCCCGCTGTACATCATATCCAGCACCATTTTTGCTGGAAATATACTGGCTATAGCCACATTTTTTCTTGCTCCGATGAATATTCTCATCATTTGTAATCTGATTGTTTATGGTTTTGTCTAGAGACTTATCCTCAAACCTGGAATTATTGAAACACTGACCCTGTGTGCATTCAACTTCATCCTGCTCCTGTATATCCTCCATGGACACATCATCAAATAGCATCTTTTTGAACCGCTCCAGCGGATGTTCCTCCGGCATGCCCTTGTTGTCATATTTTTTTAAATAGAAATATTGGTTTAAATGAAAAATGAATATCGAGATTGATAAAAGAAATATATGAATGAATAGTGTGTGGTGCAGTGTTATTTATTTGAGAGAGTTTTGAACGTCTTCTTTATCTTAAGATCTTTCATTGCATTTCAAATATTTGATTGCCAGTGATTGATTAAATTTGTAGAATTTTAGTATAACTTATAGCTTCGTATATAGCAAAATAGATCTGTGCTTATTTATCACATGCCGGAAATAAAAAGTATATTGTTGTTGAAGTATTACCATGCTGAATACACAGCTGAGCAGTTGCTTTCGCGGTTGAACAGTGTGATCTCTTCGTAGCGTAGTAGACTTCGTCTTTACTAAATGTACATGTGCTGAATTTCAACACATCAAAATTTTAACTCTTTTAATTTGCTGGAAAGTATTTCTGGAACAGAAATATAGAAAAATAAAGGTACATCTTCAAGCGCACTTTTGGCAAATGACATAATTGCAAAGCAAGCCCGGCATCTTATTTAGTTAACGTTGTTCAACTATGCTCATAAAGAAAATGCAATTGTAAAATACAACACTGGAAGATCTGTGATAGAAATGCATAGGAGTAGCAAAGCATGCGTTGAAGCTAACCAATCTCTCTAATTTTGTATAGCAGTGTGCATCATGCATTTGATCTATTTATACCGCATGATAATAAATTTAAATTAAAAATCAGTCTATGCAGCAAAATGTTTAAATGCTGATTTTCAGCTCAAAAAACAAAATTTTGATAAACCAAATATTAATTCAAATAAGTGATTAATCTATAAACACACCGAGCTGTTTTACACAGCACCATCGTGAATATTGCTATTTGACAGCTAAGTTAGCCATCCTCATCTGATGAAAGATAATGCCAACTAGTGGCCAAATATAGTGGAAATTATTTACTTCATGGATAAATGCGGTTTGGATCTCTTGGGAAGAGGGAGAAATATCGGATATCGTCGAATCCAAAATAGCTTTTCAGAAGACGCTCAAAACCAATTCCACATCCAGCATGAGGCGGCGCACCAAACTTAAATGGCTCAAGATAGTTATTCAGCGACTCAACAGGAATGCCCTTTCTGAGTATAGCTGCTTTCAACTTCTCATACGAGGTTATTCGTTGCGCGCCAGACAGTATCTCTTCACCTCTTAAAATAAAATCATAGGACCTGGTAGACCCATCCTCATCAACGTAAGTGTAAAAGGCTCTTTCAGATGCAGGATAGCCTATAATTACAAATATATCTGTCCCATGCATTTCTTTAATCTCACTTCCAAGCATCTTCTCCTGCTCTCTGTTAAAATCTTCATTATATGAAATATTTTGGCCTTTCTTCTTCAAAATGTCCACACATTCCTTATGAGAAACAACCAAGGGATCCTTGCCATATTTTATATCCTCGAAGCTCCTGTATTTTCTGATAATGTCGAGCTCCCTAGAATATTCGCCTTTCAGCGAATCAAAAATGAATACAAATATTGCGTGAATAAATTTGATGACATCAACATACGTTCCTTCTAGCTCCATCTCAATATCTAAGCCTGTAAACTCACTCAGATATCTATTAATATTTGACTGCTCAGCCCTGTAAACATGTCCAATCTCAAACACACGCTTCAATCCCCCAATAATAGCCATTTGCTTGTACAGCTGCGGGCTCTGTGCCAGAAATGCTTTCCTGTCAAAATAGTCAATGCTGAACAGATTGGATCCGCCCTCAGATCCAGACTGGATGATCTTTGTTGTTTTAATTTCAATAAATTTCTGCCTCCTCAAATATTCTCTAAACAGCGACATCACACCGTCCATAATTCTAACTATAGCCTGTGTCTGGGGCATCCGGAGATCAAGAAATCTGTTGTCAAGTCTAATGTTGTATGCAACGGCACAGATAGATTCGTTTTCCTTTCTTTCTTCCTCCGTTGCTGAGGCATCCTTAAGACTGAATGGTAGTTGCTCTATGACAGGGCCCAAGACTTGCAAAGAGCTCAGTTCAATTTCAATATTCTGCTTGGTACAGCTAAAAACTAGTGGGTTGACACCCTTGACTTTACCAACACATTCTACATAGCACTCCGGGCACAGCGTTTTCAGAGAGAACAAATCCTCATTAAACTTTTTGTTTTTGACAATAATCGCTTGTACTGTATCCAAACGGTCCCTAACGGTTAAAAAAACAACGGAGCGAGTAGTCCTCATTGTAGAAATAAATCCTCGGATCCTCGCCTCTTGGCCAATCAGCTGATCTTCAAGGTAGCAATCTCGACAAGGGAGCAAAGATTGAGACTTTTAAAACTTTCCTCCATGGGTAAAGTTTTTTTAAAAACTTCACTCAAGAACATCGGTTAAAGATATTGCTGAATAGAGCTGAAATATGAACACATCGTAATCAGCATCTCTGCAACATGATCCCTCCATACCAAAGACTGGCTAGCAAGCATCGTTTGCAGATTGGCCATGCACCCTTCGACATCTTCATAACTTAGTTTTTAAGTTTAATATAACCGGCGCCGTTGGAATCTAAACGAACGGTATTCGCAAACACATCCTTAGAAACTATCTCGTGCCATTGGTTGTCTATGTAGCAGTCATTTCTAAAACATTGTATCATATTATAAAATAAATGATACAAAACCTTGGAAACTATGGCATATGTTCTAGAAAAGACAGGAACAACAAGATGTGCACTAGATGCGGCAAAAACAGAAGTGTTTACGCAGAAAAAGTTTGCAGACTTGATATACGACTCGCATGCCCGGGGGACAGACTATTACCTAGCACGAGTGCACTGCAAAGAGAAAGACTCAAAGTCAGGAAACACAGTATACTACTGCTATGATGCTAAGCAGCTGTGCAAGTATGTCTTTGAAATGGTCATAACGACCGAGGGAAGAAGAATCAGAATTAAAAACTTTAAGGATCCGGTTAATCAAAAGGAGATTGCAGAAATAAACTTTTTCAAGCTGAGACACGACAGTGAGACTCCACTCAAGGCCGAGTTTATAGGAAACCATGTCAGTTTTCTAGAGTCCAACAACTTCAGAAGCAAGCTATTCAACCAGGAAGACCCACTCGATGCACTGAGCGTTAATTTTCAATTCAAAAAGATTGAAAAGATCACGAGTTTGAAGAAAAAGAAGATCATAGACACGTTTGCTTTGATAGTTATTCTTTGTGTTATAGCAATGGTGGCCCTTGTTGGGTACAGGAGTAGAAGAGGCAAGGTGGCTGGCATTGGCCCGATCACAGAAGTCAAAAAGCAATAAATAATCATTAAAAGCAAAATTACTTTGCAGGTATCAATTCTGGCTGTTAATATACTTGGTACATATTGAAAAAGATATGGTTTTCCTATTAAATCAAGTTTTATTTAATTTTTTGTATTTTCTAACCTCTTCTTCCTCCAAGACCCTTGCTCGACTGACTCTTTTTTATCTACATCTTTTTTGTATGAAAAATGAATGGGCGGACGATAGGCACTTTCTGCTGCTTTCTCAGCTATTTCTGCAATATTGCTTGACGTATAGTTCAGTGTTGAAAACTTTGGAACGTAAATTCCATCATGGATAGGCTCGCCTGTACTTCGAGCAATGAAGTTCACCGAAGATTTATTTTCTAGGCATTCCAAATTTTGTTGCTCTGTCTTGCCTTGCACTCTCCACATTTTTGATCTTTGCTCTTGCCTAATTCTTTCCTCATCTTCCTTAGCCTTCTCAAGTAAAACTTGCCTTTCGTTGTTTGCCTTTGTCTCCTGCAGTCTCCTCAGCTCATTAATAAGATCTTCGACAACGTCCTTGTAAGAAAGAAGAAACTCTCTCTCCCTCAACTTTTCGTCCATCTGACTGGTGTTAAACTCTTCTCTTCTAGCATTTCTCTCGCTATAATGGATATCTTCAAACCTAACAGGCATGTACATTTTAAATAATTTCGACCTTTTATACGGCACAGTAAATCTATTCTTAAATTCAGTCTTGGATCTTGTGGGCACCACTACTTCTTCCTTGTCTTTTGCCACAATAGCTTTCTTCTTCTCAATAGGCTCCTTGGTTTGCATATCCACAGGCTCTTGAGCAATGATGTCAGGTACGTACTGGTTCGTAATATTAAAAATGATTGAAGTGAACCCCTCACTCGAAGCTTTCTGAAGTTTTACGATGTTTTGATCAACTGTAAAAGGAATAGAATTTTTAAGTAGGAAGGCAACATTGGAGAATGAATTTTCAAGGCTACTTCCCGTTTTAAAAGCATCGAGAATGCAACGAATTTTTTCATCAAAAACATATTCAGAGGTCTCGAGACCTACTGAAATGGCATTGACTTCTCTAGGTCTAATATCGCAAAACAGATCCTTCGCAAAGGGCTCAGATTTAGCCATTGCCAACTCCTTCAAGAACTCAAACTCCCCCTTCCTAATATTTATGGGCTCCAATTCGTTCAGAAGATGAAGAGCATTAAGGTACGAATAAGCATTGCTGCTGGCTTTAAAAAGAGACGAAATGATTTGAAAATAGAGAATTGCCATGGCTTTTGATGGAAATTGCTTGTTCTGAACTATCAGCTCGGAAATTGTTTGGCAAATTTTAAATGCTTCAAACGTATTCGAGTACTGCAAAGCAAGATCTAGCAAGCTTCTGATTAGAAAATCAGCCTCCTCAGCCTGGCACAGCTCTTTTGCATTACATCTTATTAAATTCAGCGCCAGAATGAGAGATCTGGAATCTTGACTGAGAATAGCCGATGCTTCGCTCCAAACGATAGAAAAGTGACTGTATTTTCTCAAGTTGAGTAGCTTAGAAATAACCTCCTGAAAAAAAGCATTGTTTTCTCTGTATATAGCAAGCAAGTCATTTGGATCATCTGCAATGTTGATTCTTACTTCCAGTTCGCATTTGGAAGTATGATCTCTTGCCATGAGCGGTGTAAAATTTTAAGAAAATTTTAAAGAAACAGAGAGCCAGAAATCCAAATACAGGCCAGTATTTCTGCACACAATATATGCCATTGAAGGGCTATTCATTTAAATATTAGCACAAAACTAATAGCAACATGGCCAGGCGGATCTTTTGGTTCACAAACAATCAAAGCACAGATATTATAATGGTATTTTGTATGTGCAGAAAGAGAAAGCGTTCTGATTGGGACTAACCTATTTTCTTTGTGTATCTTGGTTTTGGCTATTGCATTTGCCATGCCCATGGATAGAACAACAGAATTCTTCTCACTTATTGAAAAAGCCTCGAATCGAAAATAATCTGGCCAGTAAGCAGAAGTTCTATGAAGAGATCTATTCAACTATCCAGGATATTTACTCTAGGGCGGCCAGGTCCACTTCCTACAAGACATTGCTTGTGCTTGACAAAGAACTCAATGAGCTAGTTCTGAAGAACACAACGCTTTTTGATAGCCTGAAAATTACAGGAACAGAGGATTTGCAAATGCATTTTGATGGGATAAAGCTGATTATTAGCAAAAAAATTGCAGAAACCTCAAAGTATTTGGCCTCAAGAAAGGCTAACTCTGCAAGCTTGGAGATTGAGCTAGAGCCACAAAGGCCCGTATCATTCAAGAAGGTGGTCGAAAACCAGATTTTAGAGCAGGAAAGCAGAAGCATTGTCGAAGCTATGCAATATGAGGCAACCCGGCAGAGACTGCTGAAGATAGAGGCTGTTCAAAAGGCCATTCATGAGAACTTGATGCTTCAGGACGAACGAATAGATAGTATCTGCACTTGTCAGAGCTCCACTGATGAGCTGTACAGCAAACTAAATAGTGAAATATCAATAGCCAATGGCAGCTTCTTCAAAAGAGCAGCGTTCACAATTATTCTTTGCCTAACTTTTGTACTGATATTTGTGCACATCTTTTATCGATGCACGACACCACAGTTGGTATAATTTGATGGCGTTAGACCAGATATTAATCGAGTTTAGCCAACAATAGATGTAATGCTGAAGGACATCATGCCATACACACAGTTATAATCTGCCTGTTTACACTCTCTCAGTGTCTGAAGCCCAATATTAGATTGCTAATGCCAACTTATTTTGGCTTTTGGATGCGAATTTTATATAGGCAGATTGTAGGAGCATTGCTCCAGTTAATGTAATTGTAGGTTATTGGATTTGGCTCTTTTTCTTTGTATTTTTGATACTATTTAATGAATTTGCCGGTCATACTCTCTTTGAGCAAAATTTTTCTCCCTAGAATGGCAGGCATGGAAACTAAAACCTCCATTGAAAATACTTTTCAAAATGCTTTTGAAAGTGCCTCACTCATTCCCATTTTAGAGAAGCTCGACATATTCGACCTTGTGGAGAAGAACATCTTCTCTCCAATAGCTGATTTTATAAAATCGAGAACTTCTTTTATCGAGGAGGTCCTAAGCGAATGGAAAAATAACATGCTTCCCTATTTTGAGTCTGCTTCGAAGTCTTTTCAATCCATTTTAAACTTTCTGGACAAGATTACCACACCCATGAAAACAGCCATGAAAGATTACAACAATAGCATATCATCGTTTCTGACACATGCCTCGATAGTTTTACTGTACCTAATTCCCATGATACTCATTGCTTTATCAATAGTCACCTATAGTATAAAGTTAGATCAAAGAGGACACTATAGCACATTATTTAGAACGCTTCCTTTTATATGTTTTCATACAGCTATCCACTTTATACCTTCAAATGCTCTTCTCGGACTAGATCTCACGGAATATTTTAAGTTCCTAGAGACCTTCCCCTTTCTCAAAAATCAATGGATCCAGTTGATCTCATCTATTGCTTTGGCAGTAGTATATTTGGGTTTTACCCGTGTGGTAAGTACCAAGATGATCATCAATCCGCACTATATTTTTATATGCAGTGCTGTTTGTCACCTACTTCATTTTCTTGAAAGGGTGCTTATTACTCAACAAGATTTAGGATTTTTTATGGAGCTCCTATTCCTGGTGCTGGTCACTTTGTTAAATTTCTTCCTTTACTGGCTTGCAGTCGGAATGGTAAAAGGCCTGATAGTTGGCCTTGGATTGGAGCTTGTAAAGAAAAAAGAAGAAGATAGTGAGGAGAATGAATCAACTGAACAAGCACATGATAAGTAATCCAACATGCTATATACAGTTTATCGAACGGGAAAATGCCATCCCCATCCTATTCATAATGTAGTAAAAGCACTTTACAACTTTGTTGTTCTATAATATACTATATATTTTCAATAAATTGTTTATCTATGAAACTAGATTTCCACATTGTATTTACTGATAGACTAGTCATTGGAGAGTGTCGAAGCACTAGTGCCACCTGATCATAGAATAGCGCCATGATATGGAGGCAAACAGAAGTATATAGCAAGCGAACAAGTTTATGATCCTTAAGCCTCATATCCAAATTAATCACAGTTAAATATGGCCGTATCATTCAAATTCTTTCAATACCAAGGGATTATCAAGAATTTGCTGAATGGTTATTTTTGGCTTGGAGAACCTAAATGGAATTTTCTCATTAACTTCAGGACAAAACCTGTTTGAAAGGGTTGATGGAAGCAGATCAATACTTTTTGTAGCACCTGGCAGTCCTTGTGAGAATGCCTGCTTGGGAATGAATTTACGTTGTACATCAGTGTTTGTTATACTCAATGTTCCGGCCTCTCTCAACTGCTGCTCCCTGCCTTCAAGACTCAGTGGATGTACTTTAGGTAGAATATGCACATGCGTATCTGCAAACAGTATTCTCCTTTGCCAGCTTTTGTTCAGTCCTAACTTCTCCTTCAACAGCCGCGGAATGCTTGAAGCTGGCAAAATTTTAAATATTCTGTCTGTAAAACATTGTAGAAGGTCTTTGTACTCTTCGGACGGAAGAGGAAGAGTGAGCAAATAAACTGCAATTTTAGATGCAACATTCTTTTGTAGTTCTTCGTCCTTCATTTGCAATATCAACTCAATTTCAGCTTTAAGCTGGCTATCCATTGGTATGGGTACTCTCAGTGCAGGTGATGTATTTTCAGATAGCCTCTGTTCAACATAAGTCCCGCATTCACGAACAAATCGTCGAGTATGTTGCTACAGGTAACTGCTGGCACAGAAGCTTTCACTTAATAATTCCTAAACCTGAAGAAACCAACAAATAATAGCTTTACTTAGCTGTGCATTTGTATATGGCTCAAAATGGCGCTATTTTCACGTAGATTGGCAGACATGGTTATTCATCATATCTGCTCGCAAATACATCCTCTTTCTATTTGATTCATACAGCAGTTTGTTTAGCCCTAGATGGATGAGTCTGGACAAGATAAATTCAAAAAATCCACAAAGAGCCTGAGTTTCCTTAGTATAAACAGCAACAAATTGCCACATGGCCATTCTTGTGAGCACGAGCATGTGCATCCTAGTATCCATCCTAGTTTATCTCGAAGCTCTTCTCAAATTGATTTCCTGAATTTTGCTGAGCCTCAAAATAGCAATAAGTTAAAAAAGAAATCCTTTAATGATTTGCTATCCAACTGTGAGGTTGGTTGCGACATAATGATGATGGAAATTTCCGAAAATATGCAAAAATCTGACAGCCATGTCTATGATTTTCAGAACAATTCTAATACTGAAGTACAGATTGTGCCCAAAAATTATACAGAATCAGAAATAGATTTGTGTGATGATACAAAACGGGGATTATTTGCAGGGAATATTCTTGAAGATCGAACAAAGGAAAAGTGTGCTCATTATTTTATGGACGATCCTTTAACATTCAAGAATGCCAATAGTGAATTAATGGATCATCAATTCCCAACGCTGTGCATTGAATGTGACTGGGAGGATGAAGGAAATGTTCAAAATATCAGCAATCAGTGGGTCGTAGATATCAGCACAGAATTCATCAAAAATATCAACAGCAGGCATATTGAAGACAGTGTGGTTTTTCAAAAACTTTTTTGAACTTAAGCAAAATATGACTAGTCGGGAAAATATTTACAGCTGTTTTAAAGATTGCGATAAATACTTGACAGACAGTGCAAAAACAATTAAAAATAGTGAAATGGACGAGCTCAGCTCTTCGGGGGCCATCAATGACAAGAACATTCACAAAAATGGTGTGCTGAGGAGATTTTCTAGTCACAGTTTTGATAGAGATGGTGAAACTGCTTTATTTGTAAATGAAACTATTAAAAATAGGATTATTTCCGAGAAAGTAGAGCTAGAGCCTACTCCAAAGAGCGTGCATGGCATTGGAGTTAGTTCTAGCCAAGTCAATATTAAAATAGCAAGCATGCCCAAGCAAGATAGGCTTTGTAAATTGCAAATTAGATCAAAGACGAAGGAAGACAACTCGGATGCTTATTCATTTGAAGAGCTCAAAGCGATGCTAAATCTACGAACAGTCACCTTCGACGAAATGCCCTCGAATCCTGTGAAGATTGGAGAAGCATCGTTCTCAGAAGTCTACAAAATTGGGAATCTGATATACAAAATCATTCCCTTTAATCAATGGTATAGCATTGAATCGTTTTGCAAGGAAGCATTCATTTTGGATGTTCTGAAAAGTGAGGCCGGAGTATGCAAGCTTGTAGATAGACTGCTAATTAAAGGCGGATATTCGCAGGAGTACCTCAGAGCCTGGGACAGTTTTGCGAATGGAGACAACCCTAGACCCTCACAGTCGAACGACGATCAACTCTATGGAGTACTAGTGATGAATGACTGTGGATGCGATTTGGAAAAGTATAGATTTAAAAATTTTACAGAAGTCGTTGATTTTATTGATCAGCTCCTAAGTGCCATCTGTAGTTTAGAGGAAAGATTCAAATTTGAGCACAGGGACATGCACTGGGGAAACATCATGATCAAGAATTCGATGGTGTATATCATTGATTTTAACTTTGCCAGGCTGGAGACGGATAAAATTGTATATACAGATTTGAATGCACAAGAATGGCTGTTTGAAGGGGATAGAAGTGTTGATATGCAGTTTGAGATATATGTGGAAGCAAGGAAAGCATGCAAATCAAACTGGAAAGCCTTTAGCCCAAAATCCAATCTGCTTTGGGTCAGGTATTTGCTTCGGAAACTTGAGCTAAAGTTGGAAACGTTCAAAGAAGATGTTGGCAGTGCAAAAAAAATCCAAAACAAGAGAATGCTGGGGAAAATTACCCAAAAAGCATATGAGTTTGCAGACTGTAAGGGATTTAGGAAGTACTTCGACATGTTTATATCCAAAAACAACCTCAAACCTCTATCCAATCAGTAAACTTGAATAGGACTAAATAGTGCTCCGATAAAATGAAGATGCGCAAATGTAATCTCCAATGTATTTTCTGGATGTGTTTCGTAATCAGCGTTGCCTCTTTCAAAAATTTTAATATGCTGCAAAATATGGACAAAAGTTCGAAAAACATCTATGAATCAATATGCTAGATTTACTTCATTGGTTTTCAATTGAAACTTGCCTGATAAACTCATTTGCATTTAGGATCTCACTCCCACCTAAAACTATCGGTATCTTTATAACTTGCTCTAGCTCCTTCAAGCTTTTTAATTCAGAATATGTTGCTCCGCCGTTGATGTATACAACTATTCTTGAAATCTCGCTTTGATAAATTCCAGTGTATGACGGATCGTAGATCTCCAATCCATCAAAATTCTGATTCTTAATCTGTGAAAATATTGATTCTATCTGTGAGTAAATTGGAAGACTCTTTTTGAAAAGTAAGCTTTTGACTTTTGCACCAAATCCTTGTTCGTTCTTAATCATTTTTCTGAAGTAGTTTACAATCTTTGAGTCAATACCTCTCTTCTGCAAAATAGGTTCAATCAGATCCGAGTTTTTAGATCCGATCAGTTGAATGCATAGCCGTAGTATGTCATTGTCTGTTCCACAGCTACACAGCTCCATTATTTCATTTTGATCAAAGTTTTCTTCCATGCTGTAAAAGTCATCCATTTTTCTTTCCTTCACCTGGTCTAAAACCTTTGAACACAATGTCAGGTTATTGTTGACTATTTCGCTTTTCTTCTGCAAATGTGGCGCGCTCTCAAGTGCTGCCTGGATCTGCGCTTTGTCGCTCTTTTCATTTAGGCTTCTCAAGGCTAGTTCCTTCTTATACGCATGCAACTCTTTGTTAACAGTGTCAGCAACTGTTGGGAAATCCAAGAACATGTTTGTTTTGTAGAATTCGCAATCAGTGTCGATGTTAATGTTCTCTGCCTTATTTAACTTAATATTAAAAATGTCGTGAATTAGCTCTACATATCCCATAACGTGTTTTGTGGGCGTAGATACATCAAAGTCTCTGTTCAGAATGATAAGAAGAGGCTTCTTTATTCCGCCTTTGATTATTTTTGTGTTTTTAATTTTCTGCTCAAGCATTTTCCCCAACTCACACTCTTTTGAAATAATAAACGGCACTTCGTTCAAGGTGCAAAACACACTCATCAATCCCGAGACCGAACGTCTTAGAAAGGCATCTGTATTTCTATTTGTAAAGCTACTTGTGATGTTTAGGGTAAACAGGTCGTCCTGAAGTGAAATAAATTGGAGGAATTGGTCGAACACGGACTGGATTTTCAAGGCAATCTGCTTTCCACTGGCCACCGCAGCCATCTTCTCCAAATCACTTCTTTTAAAGGCAAATGAGGAGTTGATGTAATACGAGCCGTACAAATCTCTGTTCAGGTCTTTTTCTATCGACTCTACTGAGCTTACAAAATAAAGAGCAGGAGCATCCTTTATTGGTGACCGCGACATAGAAGCCAAAAAGTGTGCAGTTACGCCTGCATCTCTCAGGTCAGAAACTTTCAATATTGGGCCCAGAATTTCTTGGGTAGCACTATCCAGAATTAGAATCTTGAATGGTGGGTTTTCTGGGCTTAACATTTTTACTAGTTTTTGTTTTTGGAGAGATCTCAGCATTTTATGTTGGGGATGAATCTTTGCAAGAATGTCAGACATAATGGAAGTTTTGATTTACTTAGCCATGCTGTTTAATTCAAACTATATACAAAGGATATGGAACTTGCAATCAGCTAGACACTCTTTCATACGATTTTTTATTTAAATAAAGCAATTCGACTGAAAAGAACTAACAAAGATTTGTCATTGTGGTGTTATCACAAAGGCATACCTGACTGTTCTATATTACATCCAGCCAGTATCACAAATACTGCAGCACAAGATTGTGCTTTCTGTAATATTATCTGTGTGATTGATTATATACTCGAAGCATTTTACATTTTCAAAATTTTCCCAGTCTGGAGTATGTCAACAGAGCTGAAGAACATCAAAATCGTCTCCAAGGTCTCCCAAGGAGCCTTTGGAGAAATCTACGAATGCATAGATAAGGTCACTGGAACGAAACTAGCCTTGAAGATTGAGAAAAAGACCTCAATTTTCCAGCTTAAACATGAATTTTCCGTATACAGGAGAATAGCCGGCATAAATACTCCAAAAGTGTACGAATATGGAAAGATTGAGATAGACAGTTCTTATCTTAACTGCATGACCATGGAGCTGCTAGGAGCCAGTCTAGAAAAGCTTTATAGTTCACTGAACCGAATGTTTTCGTTAAAAACAGTTTTTATGATAGGAAAGTATTGCCTGAATAGAATTGAGTATCTACACCACAGACACTACATTCACAGAGATATTAAGCCTGATAATTTTATGACCGACAAGTCTATGACCAAGCTTTATCTTATTGACTACGGCCTATCTAAGGAGTTTAGAAATCCCAGCACACTCCTGCACCGACCGCTAAAACAAGACAAGAATTTAACGGGAACAGCACGATATGCATCATTAAACACCCATCTTGGATACGAGCAGAGTAGAAGAGATGATCTTGAAAGCCTTGGGTTTATGCTAGTTTATTTTATGAAAGGACAGTTGCCCTGGCAAGGCTTAAAGGCAGAAAATAAGTTTGAAAAATATGCACTAATAAAGGAGGTTAAACAGCGCACAACAATATATAATCTATGTGACGGTCTTCCAAACGAAATCTATCTTTATTTGATTCATGTGCGGAATCTTCAGTATGAGGAAAGTCCCAATTACGAGTATCTTGAGTCTTTGTTTGAAAATGGACTGAGATCTCGGGGACTGGAGGATGATGGTATATTTGACTGGATGATTCACAATAGAAAAGCACTATGAAATATTTATGGCTTTGCATTTTAAATATAACATTCAAGTGGCGCATCGAATTTGTTTTTAGTTTCAAAGTGCAAAATTTTTTAAAATTTTTCGTTTCTTGCCCACCAATGAGTTGCAGAAAGTTCAGAGCGCCAAGACACGGCTCGCTGCAGTTCAGACCAAAGAGGAGAGCCTCGTCTATCAGACCAAGCATTAAAGCATTTCCAAGGGATGACTCCACCCAGCCCTGCCATCTTACAGCCTTTCTTTCATACAAGGCTGGTATGACACATGTTATACGGTCCAAGGAGGTTAAGAGCAAGACCAAGTCTCAGACCAAGGAGCTCCTTGAAGCTGTTACCATTCTTGAGACTCCGCCCATGGTCATCCACGGTGTTGTAGGCTATCAAAGGACCATCGGTGGTCTTAAGAGAACCAAGGTTGTCCTTGCCGAGCACATGAGCGAGGGAGTGATCAGAAGAATGTTCACAAAAAGATTTGTGCCGGGAATGAAGTACACTGACCTTAGAAAGACTGTAGGATTCAGCCAAGACGATATTGAGGAACTCAAGAAGACATCGGATGTTATAAGAGTTCTTGCACACTCCCAAGTTTATAAAATAAGGCCTATCCATCAGAAGAAGGCGCATATTGCTGAAATTCAGGTGAATGGTGGATCTATTTCGGAGAAGGTTGATTTTGCTATTGAAAGACTTGAAAGGGAAATACCCATTTCCGAGGTATTCTCCGAGAATGAGCTGATTGACACCATTGGGGTAACCAAGGGTAAGGGGTTCCAGGGTGTTATTAAGAGATGGGGAGTCAGGATACTCCCGCGAAAGACTAACAAGGGCATTCGTAAAGTGGCCTGTATTGGTGCGTGGCATCCCTCAAGAGTTATGTATTCGGTAGCTAGGGCAGGTCAGCTTGGTTTCCACAGGAGAACCCAGATGAATCTGGCTGTCTATGCTATAGGAAACGGAAATGACCCGGTTGTGACCGACTTTGACCTGACAGTTAAGACCATCAATCCCTTGGGTGGCTTTGTTAACTATGGTAGTGTTAAGAATGACTATATCATGGTTAAGGGGCCTGTAACAGGTCCGCGTAAAAGAGTAGTGACTCTTAGGAAGTCACTTCTACCCAAGAAGACTACAGAAGATATCGTCATCAAGTTTATTGACACATCCTCTAAGAATGGAAGAGGAAGATTCCAGACTGCCGAAGAGAAGAGGGCCTTCTATGGCATATCTAAGCCAGAGGTTACAGGTGATTATTAAATTACTTTCCTTTTCTACTTCACAGTTTGACTTTATTACAACCTTGTCTATCTTTATGTTAATGTTGACTGTTTTTAGTTAGATGCTATTTACTCTTACGGCTAAAGTAAATCATATTTGACTGTCTACTTAATGCTTTGCTTAACATCCTATACTTACATTTAGTATTTGCTTTGCATCTGGCTGACATGTGATATTATGCTCTTTCGCTGCCCTCAAACAAGACAGTGTATGAAAAATAGTTCAAGTGAAAGCTGGGACTCGGCCTCTGTTGATGAATTAAAACTTACCGTGGCGCAGAAAAAAACAAGAGCATCCAATAAGCTATCAAAATTGAAGATTCTTCACCAGTTTTTGTTTATAATTGAGTGTCTGAGAATGGAAAGGGAATACATCCTTGCTGGTGGCTTGAATGACTACGAGAAATTCGAGAATATTTGCAAGGACATCTCAGAAGGTGGTATAAATAGCGCATGCATGGGAATGTTCTGTGGCCTGTTCCCTGGTGTTAAAGGCCCGAAACATTGCTTCGCTCCTCCTTTTGATGGGAATATTTCACTTTTTGTAAATCTAAATGCAAACAGTATTCCCTGTAGAATCTACTTTAGCCTCGGAAAAGAGATAGAGTCATTTCTAGAATATTCTCTGAACAGTACCGTCGTTAAATACAAATCTACGGTGGATGGATTGTGTTTTTCTGTCGATTTCAATGGCTTTATTTCCGATCAAACTGTCAATTTTTCTAAAAAGTACTCACACCATCACTTTTTTGTCAAAATCATAAACGAATTTGTGCAGAAAGAGCAGGTATTTGGACGCAAAGATAGAGAAGGTAATGGATATAGCTTTGAAATGAATCGATTTGATTGTAGTGCATTCAGCATGCTAGATAGCCAGAGATTGAGATCTATTCCTCAGTGCCTGTCTAAAATTAAAATACACCCTATTTACATGTTAGAAGAGTGTTGTCGTTTCAACGAAACAATCTATCCAAAAAGACCAGTCTTTGGATATTATAAAGGCAAGCCCGTGTTTCCAAAGAATAACATTGTAAAACTAAGGACGGAGAACGGATGGTATTATCAGGGAAGAGTACTTAAAGATAACAAGTACGATGTTACCAAACCTTATAGAATATATAAGGGCAAGAGGCTGTATGCAGAGTTTCAAACCGAACCTGTTGACATCAGAAGTATCACTGGTTCAGTCATGGATGCCTTCCATCCCAACTTCACCCCAAAAGGCTGTGTTTATGTTGACTATGATCCTCAAATAGCCATTGACTTGAATCTTAATTTTGCAGAATGCATCGTTGGTCACCGAGGAAAGGAAAAAATTAAAAGAGGGTTTTATATTGAAAAGAAGTACTGCTTCATAACCAATTACTTTATTAAAGAAAAAGAGTATTATAAAGGGATGGTTGAGGAGATTGAAAAGATTGAAAAAACGATTGGGGAATGGAGAAGATTTATAAGAAAAGTTATGAGGATGGCGGAAATAAGGAAAAGGGTAGGGCTGTCATAGAAAGCTACTATTTGCTGCCATACTTCCCAGTGATACCCCACTATCGGCCATTTGCATTCATTGGATTTTCTAGCCTGCTTTGGACTACACCGAAAACCTGCAGGTGCACAGATTTGCTGTTCAGGATGGAATGGTACTTGCTGGAGAGAATTACAATCCAGCACTAGAAGCTGAAAAGAAATTAACGATGCTTAAGGTGTCATCAATAAATGTACTAAGCCTTTGACAGATACCTTGCTTCAGTTAGCTATTTAAGTCAGAATGCTGTGATTGATAATGAGACGACTCGGGCTATTCATAAATAAAGACATTACTTTACTTTTTATTTGTATTATTTTGCATAAAAACAAAAAAATCCATGCCCTGCATGAACTCTTCACAAGAAAACAATAAAGAAAGAAATGCAAAAAGTAACGGCGATGAGGAAAATCTAAGGGTTGACGAAGAGCTGTACAGTAGACAGCTCTATGTCATCGGACATGAGGCAATGGTTAAGATGATGGGTACCAAAGTGCTCATTATAGGAATGGATGGATTAGGTCAGGAAATAGCCAAGAATGTATGTCTAGCAGGAATAAGATATGTTTCCATCTATGATAAAGGAGCAGTAACACCTCGCTCTATGTGCTCAGGATATTACTTCTCCAGGGATAATCTGGGGCAGCAAAGGGATTCTGCAGTTCTCGAACAGTTAAGGAATCTGAATAAGTACGTGGAAATAAAAGTAGCAGAGAACATTCAACTAGAGGATCACGACATTGTTGTTTCCGTTAATCAATCCTTAGAGGAAAATTTGCGCTTAAATGATCTATGCCATTTAAAAGGCATAAAATTTGTCATGGCCAATGCGTCAGGATTATTTACGCAGCTGTTCTGTGATTTTCAACTCCACACATGCATAGACAAGGACGGTGAGCCTGCAAGTACTGGGGTGATAAATGATATAACGCCCGAGGGTGTCCTTACCATTGTGGAAGGCACACATCACTCTTTCGAGACTGGAAATAGCGTTAAGATTGATAATGCAATATATGGTGTGTCAGTAATCAGCAGAAGCCAATTCAAATTGGAAGGGTATTCTTGTGATAAGCTAAAGATAGGAGGAGATTATGAGCAGGTAAAGATACCCTCCACAATTGAATTTAAAAGTCTTAGGGAGTCTTTAGAGTCTCCTCAAATAATGGATTTTGAGTTTAGCAATGTAAAGAAGCCCAGAGCACTTCACGACCTGTTTATCTACGGAGAGATACGTAATAATTTTGAGCAGAAAGACATGTTAGAAGGCCAATTTAGTAAAACAAGGGGCTGTTTAATACCACCTGTGTGTTCAGTCATCGGAGGATTTGCAGCTCAGGAAGTAATCAAGGCGGCTAGTTCCAAATTCACACCTGTCCAGCAGTTCTACTACTTTGATTGTTCCGATGCCTATATTGAGAATGACAGCAATGGGGACGAATCCAGTCGTTATTATGATATGATTAAACTGTTTGGAGACGATGGGTTTAGAAGGATAAGGGAAATGAAAATATTCCTAGTAGGAGCGGGAGCAATTGGCTGTGAGAATCTAAAGAATTTTGTATGCAGTGGAATTGGAGCTGATGGGCTGATCAGTGTTACTGACATGGACTCAATTGAGCAAAGTAATCTGAATAGACAGTTTCTGTTTAGAACTGAGGATGTATCGAAGATGAAGTCCGAGTCAGCTGTGAAGCGGGTGCTAGAGCTCAACGGGGACTACTGTGACAAGCTTGCCAGCAGCAACAAATGCGGCACACCGGCTAATGAAAGTGGCCATGTGTCTGCATGCAGGGTAAATAATATTACTGCCTATACCCTTCCTGTAAATCACGAAAACGAAAATGTTTTCTCTGATAAGCTTATTTCCCACCACGACCTAATCTCAAATGCTCTTGACAATGTTGAAGCTAGGGCTTATATGGACAGGAGATGCATTCAGATGAGGAGACCTATGATAGATGCAGGTACCTTGGGAACTAAAGGGCACGTGCAGGTTGTGGTTCCTTTTATCTCTGAAAGTTACTCCTCCAGTTCTGATCCCCAGGAGAAGTCCATTCCCCTTTGCACTATTAAGTCCTATCCTTATTCTATCGAGCACACCATTGAGTGGGCCATGAGTGAATTCAAGCTTCACTTTAATGAGAGGGTCCAGGACGCAAAAGAATACCTGGAAAGCAAGGATCCTGGTCTTCAGGATATATACGACTCTGCTCCGAAGAACGTTGAGGAATGTTTAAAGGCTGCTCTCTCCATGTTTGTTAACAGCTTCTCTACCTCTATTCAAAATCTCCTTAATACCTTTCCTCCCGACCATGTTGATGATCAAGGCAATATGTTCTGGAGCCCCCCGAAGAAAGTGCCTTCCCCAATCTCCTTCAATATTAATGACAAATTACACATTATCTTTGTCCATTCAACAGCCAATCTTTATGCAGAGTGCTTTAAAGTTAGAAAGATTTCTAGAGATGAGGTTTATGCATTCCTAGAAAATGTGTTGAGCCTAAAAGAGCCCAACCCCATTCATTTTGAAAATTCCAACTCCAACTTTTCCCAACTAACTCCCCTTGAGTTTGATAAGGATTCTTGGCATGTTGACTTTGTATATTCGGCAGCCAATTTAAGGGCAAGAAATTACAAAATAAAAGAGAAATCAAAGCATTTTATTAGAGGAATTGCGGGAAGAATTATACCAGCGATAGCCACCACGACTGCTATTGTTTCGGGACTAGCAGCTATTGAAATAATCAAGTATGCGACGCAGAAAGAAAAAGTGGCCAAGCACGTTGGTGCGGATCTGTCGGGTATCCCCTTCCGAAACTCCTATGTAGACCTTGCAGCGCCCTTCCTTGCTTCAACCGAGCTTGTTAAGCCCAAGGAGCTGTTTTATGAAAATAAGGGCAAGAAGATAAAGTATACTGTCTGGTCAAGACTTGAATTCAAGGATGGCACTCTGAAGAATATTATTCAGCAAATTCGAGATGAAATTGGAGATGAGGTAAGCATGGTTTCATTCGGTTCAAAGGTTATTTACTGGAATCTATGTTCAAAGTATGATTTGAATCTTGAAAAGACTATTTCAGAGCTGTGCAAAAAGAAAGAAGGGCAATTTTTGGTATATTTAGATGTTCTGCCAGAGAAAGAGGGCGATATGATTGATGTTGCAATTATTTTTGAATAAACTGAATTTTTATAGAGGCTAAGCACTAGTGTTCTCAATGGGTATGGCTGCCTGCAGTGCAGTTTAGTTATTCTCTGGGTAGGTGGTAGCCAATTTCGCTATGCCTATCGCATTTCGCATATGGGACCTTTATCAGTTCTATGCTCGATACTTTGCAAATGAAACAATGGCCTGGCATATACGCAAGACACATCTCCATTGATCTTAGCAATTATGTCAGATTTTATTTAAAGCTAATATTTGGTACTGAAAGTCTTTACTTTTAAAGCTAATAATGGCGCTGGATAGCATGGGCTAGCTTCCTGGCCTGTAAAGTAAGTCAACGCTTTATACTAGACATTACTGGGTGTATTAATCTAAATTTATTGCTTAGCATTCCTAGAATGTGCATTCGCCATGTGATACTTCAGCCCATTACTGTTTCTGTAGGCCTTTCCACACTTTGGGATTGTGCAAACAAATGGCTTATAAACATTCTCCTTGTCTTTGCTGTGCCCATGTAAAAGATGGTACTTCAGACCATGTGAGGAGGTATAGGATTTATTGCAGCCAGGATGGGTACACGTGTGCTTCCGTTCAGAGCCGTTGCCCGACGACGTTTCGAAATCTCTGGTTTGGTCAGAGTAGTCCTGCACATCAACACCACTTATCTCATTCATTAGCTCGTCGAAGTTGAATTGGACCACCTCTTTTTCTGGTATATCCTTCCTTGCAAGAACATCTGCCTCAAGTGAAAACAGGAACTTCTCAAAGGTTTTATCCTCATCACTCATGAGATGTTTCTTCTCCTCGAATCTTCTTTTCCTCGTGTCATGCGTTGCTCTTAAGTTTTCCAAAAGCGACTCGTAGTTGTAGCTGTTCTGGAAAGCCCCCATGGCGGTTGAGGAGATTGGGAAAATAAAAATAAACAAAAAGTAAAAATGTAACAAAACATGTAAAACAAGTTGAATGCACGCAAATCACTGAAATAAATAGTCATGGGATAGAATATTTCATTTGTGCTTTGTGTTATCTTTTGTAGTTTCCAAATTTAAAAATTTTTAAATTGATAAACAAAATAAATTTGAAAATTAAAGTGATTAAGAAAAGACTGGTAAAGGAAGAAAGCAAATAATTGATCGTGCAAGCCAATGTATTTTTAAGACATGCTGCAAAAACTTTTCTGAGCGATTGCAAATATGCACTGCTCTTTACCTTCTAGTCTTTGTCTCCAACTTAAGTTGATGAAAATTTTGCTCAACAAACACTTAGAGAGTAGTTTAACAGAAAGCGATGATGTGATTACAAAATATTCTGTCCTCTGTGCATATATTTGACTTTAAACTCACTTTGTTGTAAACTTTAATTGCCGGCCCACTATTTCTCAATACAGCTTCAAAAATGTCAAAGTGAGATTGCTACTGTGATCAGACACTTCACGATTTAATAACCTGTCATACAAAACATCACAAATTGCAATCATCTGTCTAGAATAAAACACTAAATCAAGACATCTAAAAAATAGCAGATATAAGAATACCGTTTATTGGATCATCCTCTCTAAAAGCTCTCCCAATAGCTCTTTGTGGTCATTGGTAGACCCACCCTGCACAAAGCTTCTTTTTTTATGACCATTCTTGAATCCACCCTTTGGTGGGCCGAGCTTGAATGGACAGAGAAACCTAAGAACATCCTTCATATCTTCTTTGCCATGGTATATCACATCACAGAGTTCTTCAATGCACTTAAATTTACCCTGGAAGGCTGTCTCAATATTCTCATTGGTGAGCTTTACCTTGGTTCCATTAATCTTTCCATATCCCCTGGTGTAAATCAATCTTCTAAGAAGCTCGTACGAAATGGTTCCAAACGCAATGTAGTCTTTTGCATTTTGAAGCATATTTTTTATGCTCTGGTTGTTCTTCAAAATGACGCAGTTATTGATGTTTTTAAGTCGGAGCAGCGCAAGTGTCTTCCTGGGACGAGGAGAGATTTTGATTTGAGATCTTATTTGGATGGCAACAAAGAAATTAGGTTCGGCTGGGACGTACATCTCGCTTGTGTTCGAGAGCCTTTCTTCAAGCTCTGTATGCTCCTTCTTGTATTCCTTGAGAATCTTTTCAGTCATGAGTTTAGCGTACTGTTTATTGGCCTCAACCCTTCTCTTGAATTCCTCCTTCTGCTGTTTGACAATCTCAGCAATCTTTTGCTGAATCTCCTGCTTTCTTGCCACTGATGCTGGGGATTCGGTCAAGCTCATGAGGGCTAAAAATTTTCTAAAAATTTTTCAAACTTAGAAAGTGATTGTAAAGTCATCAGCAAACCACACACATACCGTGCGGCACACCCGTGCACAGCTTCTAATGAACATTGTGGCATGTAGAATGTGAAAGGAAATGCGGAATTTAGGGAAGCCTAGATGATACTTTAATCTGCTAAGCTATTTACTTGATTTTTTGGATATAGATCTTTCGAAATCTGTAATAAAATTTTGATCTGCTATTTTCATAAACTCATTTTCATATATTCTATCTGAAAACAGTTGGTCAGCCACTGATCTAAGAGTGTTTACCGATCCGCTCGGATTTCTACGATCTGAAACCGTTATCTTATCAAAAATATATCTACATTCTTCCCCAAGCAGCTCTGAAAACATAGTCTGGGGATCTATTGACTTGATTTTTAATTGTTTAATTTCACTGCAAATAACAGAATTAACCAAACTAGATCTCAGTTCCAGGCAGGAAACGGCACTGGCAATCAAATTGCTGTCTATGAATTTTCTAATCATAACTTCCGTTCCGTCAATCTCGTTTTTAACTTCGCTCTGAAATGTTTTTATGTGATTATTCAGCCTGACTTTTAAGACATTCATGGGATCGCTCCAAAGATACGCAAGATTGTGCTGCTGGATGTTTTTTATGTCTAGCTCCTCTATTTTTACAGCAACTGTTTTAACAGCAGAAAATATCTACATAAATGCAGGTTAACCAGTGCGATTTCATAATTTGTCTCAAAATGGTACTTTTGTGATAAATATAGTGCAAGGACAACAAGATTTTCGTTTTTGGAGGCAATGAGAAGCGCAAGAACGATTTTGACTGTAATAAATGATTGATCCTTACTGAGAAGAGCAAAGGCTTGCCGTAATAGATCGGTAGAAAATCCGTTGCTTAGGTACCTGATGATGATGTCATACCGATCATCGCCAACCTCCTCAACTCTGTAATAGCTTAGTATTCTTTTGATCTCTTGAAAGCTTGTCGTTCTTAGGATTAGCTCTTTAGCAGCCTCCTTTGAGGTATCTCCGATATTGCATCCTTTTATTAGCATATACCATAAGTAGTTAGAGCTGCTTCGTTTCGTGATTTCGATGCTGTTCTCAATGGCAAACTTATACAATTGAAAATCGTCAATCCCGTCCAGAAGCTTATTTAGCTCACAGCTTATGCCATCGGAATCAAATGAGCCATTTTCTGGCTTAGTACCACGATATGGTTCGTGCTTCTTTAAAAAGGCTGCCTTTTCAATGCAGCGGTCAATAAATGAGCCGCTTTTAAAATTACCTATAAATGCTTTGAGGTCATCATAGGTGTATGATTTTGAATTGAGCAGTGAGTATAGCAAGTGAGGATCGATTTGTTTGCTTCTTCCCAGTAAATTCAACACGATCTGCCTGTTCTCATCCCTGTTAATACAGCAAAAGAACAGAAGATATGCAGGATGGTCCTTGTAAAGTTCAAAAGCAAGTTTTTTTGCAGAACTTGTGTCATTGTTCAATATGGCCGTTATAAAACTGGATTGCTTTCCATAGAACTTTGCTATTAATGAGTCTAAATAACTCTTCGTCTTAAAGGTCATCACTGGGATGTAGGCTTTAGAAAATTTTGTAAAAACGGGATTAAGGAATCCTTTGCTCTCGTTGGTCCAAACTGTGTTTCAAACACATTGGTGCCGTACAAATGTTCTTAGTTTTACTGTGGCCAAATTTGGCTAAAAGCAGCTGGAGCCTTGAATAAACATTTATATCATGCACTAAAGTGGACCGGTTTATATAAGCTTTGCCCATTAGGTTATGCTTCAAAGGCAGAATTGATGCTATTTTGCCTAGAAATGGTTTGCAAATCAAACTTTGTTATCTTTGTCGGTGCTTCTCCTATTTAACCCCAAAGATAAGACGTCCCATGAACAGCAGAAATACATCCCAGGACTTTGCAGTTAAGAAAGAATTCATTGATTTGCAGCTTGAGTTGAGGAGATTCATGGATGAATCAGCATTCTTTGCTCTTCAGGACATTCTTAGAGACCCATGTGTCGTCTATGGCTTGGATGACTATGTAAACGCGTACAAAGAGACCGAAGACATCAAAAAAATCCAAAAAGTGCTTAAAAAGCTGCTCAAATACAAGAAAAAGAACGTGAATCTGCTTCCGACACTTTGTTCATTGCAGGAAGGCCATCAGCCCAAAGAAACAGTCACAAACGAAAAGAAAGAAGACGTTTCTACAGAAAAGCCATCCTTCAAAAACGTATTTACTTTTACTGGCGGATTTTTTTCACTAAAGCCAGTGCAAATCGAACAAGACCTGACAAAGGAGAAAATGTTGCAACTTTTCAAAAATCAATTCAAAAGAATAGAGCCTATGAAGAAGATTCAGATTCCAAAGGTAGTCGTAAGTAGAACCTTTTCGGTTTCCACATCGCACTCGCAACTTTTCAAGAAAATCGAAAAAGGCGCAGAGTTGTCTGCAAGTACTTCACAGAGAAATCCAAATGAGATTACTGGCAATTCTGCGTTTAGAAATGGAGTTATGAGAAATGCGTCTACGATAACTAGATTTCCCAAAGCCACAAATACATCCGGTGTAAATGCGTCTGTGCCATCGGCGTCACAGAATAGTGTTGTAAGGGCAACAAGATCGCCATATTCAAACAACTGTAACCCAAATCCGCATGAAGCATTAGTTTCATCGCCAAAAAATAAACGTGAAAAAAAGAATCCTGATGATTCAAAAGCTTGAAACTCATGATCTGTTGCTGTAAAAATAACGTTTAATAAACTTTAGTCTGATGTGCATTGTAGTAATTTGAATGCTTAAGTAAGCTTGGCATTAAAAATATTATATAGTAGGACACCTTTGATTTGCTGCTTTATATTGAAAAGTCTAATTGGTTAAAAAGCTGCACCACTAATATTAAAGGCTATCTCCTTAAGCTATAAAAGTTCATTTTTTGCAGTGTGCATGGTCATAAAGACAGACGGCCGCTCCATTTCAGGTCACATCTCTGACGAAGAATACGTTGAAAATGTTTCAATTAGAAATTACATTATAATCAAGGAGCTAGGAACGGGGAGTACCGCAAAGGTAGTTCTAGCCTTTGATAAAAATAGTGGAAGAAGAGCTGCAATCAAGATCGTAAAAAGAAAACAAAAGGAGGAAAGCCCTGCACCAGAAGGTCAAGGATTTGAGCTAAAGACGCAAAATCCAACAGATATTGCAAATGAAGGCTTCAACGATGAGAGAATTTACAGAGAAGTGGTTATTTCTGTTCTTTTGGACCATCCTCATATTATAAAATTGCTAGATTTTCTATATTCAGATTCGTACTTTTTCCTTGTCTTTGAGTATGTTAAGGGCAATCAACTGTACGACATAATACTGAAGGAAACTAGGATCTCTGAGGAACGGGCAAGAAAATACTTTAGACAGGTGCTCTCTGCAATAGATTACATCCATCGAAACTCAATAGTGCATAGGGATCTTAAAATCGAGAACATCATTATTGATCATAACGACAACGTAAAATTACTCGACTTTGGGCTGTCGAATTTTTACGATAACAAGAACTTTCTCAAAACATTTTGTGGAAGTTTGTACTTTGCAGCACCCGAGCTGCTTCTTGGCCATACATACAACGGGCCTGAGGTTGATATTTGGAGCCTTGGAGTCATCCTATATGTCATGCTGTGTGGAAAGGTGCCTTTCGATGACGAAAGTGTTCGAGAGCTCCAGAACAAAATAAAAGTGGCCAGCTTTGAGTACACGGTCTCTTTATCGAAGCATGCCCAAGAGCTGATATCAAATATGATCGTGCCTGATGTAGCAAAAAGATTTACATTGCCTGAAATTATCGGTTCAAAGTGGATAAATACTGGATATTCATCTAAGGTGGAAAGCTACGTGGGCAAAAGATTTCCACTGGCAAAACTAAACAACGAATATGTCAAGGCACTTCACTCTGCACTCTCATTTCAATTTTCAAATACAAGTGAGCATCTTGAAAGCTTTTTTAATATCTGCAAGCAGCAAACAGAGTCTTTGGACACTGTCTACTGGACAAAAAATCCCATAATATCGATGTACTATCTTCTTTCAGAAAACATAGGAGCCTATTCAAATGTCAATACACGTCTGCTGAGATTTGACAATAGATCTTCCAGCATCACCGACACGCTTCACAAATTCGTAATGTTTGTGTTTTCAAATAGTTCATCCCAGAGGCCTTCCAAATACTTCTTTGCCGGCGCATTTCAAGATTCAAGCCAGGAAAGTAGCTCGGCTACGCAGAAACTGAACATAACTTTCCAAGTATCCATAAAAGCTACATAAAAGGGGTATTTCAGGGAATCAGGGTGAAACACATTGGATCGCACAATGCCTTGAAAAAAATTATTTTGGATGTTTTCAGAAAGAACTCGATAGCTTTTGAAGCAGATGAGCATGGATACTACTGCTCGTTCCTTAACAACGATGAGGAGTGCTATTTTAAGGTTACTCTGTACTTTAATGTACTGTTTTCGCAATACTACTTGGTTCTGAAGTGCTTAAATAGCAAAAAATCGTCCTTCCAGGTTATTTCAAAAGCTATCGAAAACTCGCTGAAATACAGATGAATCTAGAAGTATAACGATGTGTCTATGTGGTAGCACATTCTTGCATATGGATCGGCTGAATTGTAAATATGGTGATAAGAATTTTTACATCTGCAATATAGACACTTACGATTGAAATAAATAATATATTGGCTTGCCAGATATTGGTTTCTAGCATTATCTTGCCTGTAGTCTTATTTGTAAAGCATTACGTGTGTTATATAAACTCTTTACTTTTCTTATGCCCCATCGCCGATGTTTATAACCTGTAACACTGTTTCATATCTTCTTTTCTAGGTCTGTGTCATTACTCAAAACAAATGGCATATGCATTGATATTCCTATACATCACTTCAATCACATGTAATAATCTTGCACATTCCATGCTAAATCTAATCAACAACTATAGAAGTGACCAAGGGCTGAAGCATCTAAAGTCGATCCAGAATTTGGAAAATGCAGCACGTGATCAAGCACTTTATATGTGTGAGAATTCAAGCCTTACTCACACCAACCCAGGTGGTGACTTAGAGGAGAGAGCAAAGAAAAATGGATTCAAAGGATCTTCCATCGGTGAAAACATTGCTAAAAATCACAGTGACAACTATGAGGATGTTGCCAAAATGTGGATGAAAAGCGACAAGCATAGAAAGAATATTATGGGTGGCTTCAACTACACAGGTGTAGCAACCTGTCTGGACAAAAAAGGAAGTAGATTTTGGGTACAGGTATTTGGCAAGGACATAGATGAGCGGGGAGAGAACGAACCTGAGAGTAGCGTAAGCTTAGATGATAAGTCTGAACCCAATCAGTACAATTCAGTAGACGAGCTAATAGAGCCCGATTTAATGAACAGAAAACTGCCCAATAGGGCTTTTGCTAATAGTCTTCCATATGAAACGAATAGTTTCTGTTTCAAAATCGATGAATGCATGCAGGTTCCATCAGCTCAAAGCACAAGCAAACCTGTTTACAGTGCATCCCCTCAAAAAATTACAAGGCTAAGCATTAGAACATCGTTTGTCCCAATATCCTCATTAGCATACTCAACTGTCTTCAGGACCTTGAACCATCCTGCTTCGGTCTTGACTGTAACCAAAACAGCTAGTATGGATGGTCCAGCATTTACTTCCACTCAGACCATTGTTGTCGTAACTGCATCCCCAGTTGACAGAACCATATCGTCGACAGTGACGGTTACAAAAACCATCACCACTTCAGATGCTAGTACGAGCACAAAGAGCCAGCAACGCACCTCAAGCACCACTGCAGAGCCAGAAAATACAGTGACAATCACCAAAACAATAAGCTCACCAGCAACCAACACTGTTCAGCTCGAAAGAACAGTCACGGTTACTGCTACTGCATCGAAAGCGCCCGAGAGGAAATCCAAATCTGCCAGACCCAACATCCGCAAACTAGACACAGTTAGGCCTAAGCTGATACAGCTGGTGCCCGAGAGGGAGGATGACTATGGGGCCTTGCCATTATCAAATGAAATATTTGATCCCTCAGATAGTGATCAAATTCCAGAAAGAGCCATGAAAAGGCGATCTAGCGGTAGTTCGAATAGAAAGCATGTACCATATTACGACTCCAAAAGCAATAAAAGCGGTGGAAATAAGAATATTGAGCATAGATTAAGGAGGCTGTTACAAGGCATGGGATTACAAGAGGAACCTGGATTAAGAAACGACATAAATAGAGAATTTTTAAACGATAGTAACTGCGGCACTCCGGATAATCCCTGTGTCAAGGCATACATTCTCAGGGAATAGACCGGGCCAAAACTCAAGCAGGCTCGGCTACTCCTCAAATAATGACTAGAATGAGAGATGAAGAGTTCCAAGTGTGACGCAATCTAAGCATAAACAGATTGGCTGTATTCGTTGAGATACAGTTGTCTATTGTCAAATAATAGTGCTGAATAGAATTAAGAGTATTTGCTGTAATTTAATTAAATAGAGTCGACAGTATGTTACATCTTGGTGCTGTTGGCTGTTTCTCTCAATTTTAACTGGTCCATACTCCTGGCTATCTTTTATTATTCATTTCACTGGGCAATTTCGTTTCCAGTTTTCTTATTCAGTGTTGGTAAATTTCCCCATAAATCTTTCCATTCGAACTGTACATTACTGTTACTTCGTATTAAATATATCTCAGTTTTTCATCAAATTTGATGAACAGAATCCATTTTATTTCAGCTTTAATCCCCCTTTCATGAGTAGCATCTGGAAAACCAAGCTTAAGAGAGTTAGGAAGCATGCCTTGAGTGCAGCAACAAGTTTTATTCTCTACATGCTCTTCTACAGAATAGTCCTCATATCCCTTACAATCTTCAGACTGAAATGCTCTAACTTCTACATTGAAAATCTAAAATACAACTCAGCAAAAGATAGCTCCTGCTTGATTTCATTCAAATCCGATGCCTTTTCCCCCCTCTATATTGATTTTTATTCTTCAACGGCTAGTGTTTGCATCGAAACTCCAAGAGGGATCTACAGCGTATGCGAGCTGAGCTTTGGTCATATTGAACTCAATAAGTTTGGAAACATAGAGTTTAACTCAACCGTGGCACTAAATCATATTGATTTTTCAAAAATTCCTGCATTTCTAAATAGTAATCGAAAGATCACTCTTGAGCTGAGCATGGTTGTAAGCCTAAGATTCCTTCTCATACCCCTTACATTTGTTGTAAATAAGAAGCTATTTAAAATTGACCAGATGCTCTTGGACAATAATGCAAATTCGGGATTTAAAGATAAAAACATGGTTATTGATCAGTTTTTCAAATCTTTAAACGTCCAGCCCGATAGACGTTCGAGGGAGAATCTTGAGAAGTGTGATTTATTAAAAAGCTTCGACATCAAAAATGTACAGTTCGAAGGTAGATGCTATAATAGGGTTGTCCTGAGTTTCATGCCTCTTCATGGAGCAAAGCTTATCAAAGATGTCGACCTACATTTCGAGAACTTCCATTTAAACTTTACAATGCCCATACCACTGAGAGTCATTGTTAAAGATGTGAGCATGTCCTCTGCTGGATACAGGCTTGATGTGCTGGTTCCAGATATCGGGTCTCCAAACATTATTGTAAAAATTTTGCAAATATATTGGGAAAAGAAGCTCATACACATTGAGGTTGATCGAGTTTGGCACCGTAAATCTAGCGTCGCAAATCAGAAGACATCAAGTGAGCAGGATGTTCTTGTCTATCAAAAATCCAACGAGCGTAATCTTGTTAGTTTAACAATTCCGTTCAGTGAGGGCAAGCTTCACTTGTTCAATGGAAATTGGAAAGTCAGAGATTTTCACATTTTGCCTGGACAAAATTTGTTGGAAATGCATCATTAACTGCAATAAAAAAACCCTAATCCTGGGCTGTATAGTACAACAGCTGCTGGCCAACTATATACCTGAAATGAGCATGCGCTTAAATGATAGTCATTTGTGCACCATTAAATTAAGCTTGCTCAATCCGCTAGAAAATATTGCTGACTGTGGCTCAGAATTCGTATATATGGCATTTAGTGTTTATTTTGATAGCATGTCGAGCATTGTCCTGTACTCTGATAAGCCAGTTGATAATATCAGGCTGTCCTTTAAAAGCTGCCATCCAAAGACAATGTGGCTGGATAAGTTGGAGATGCAGATGAAGCGAGGAGACTCTTATCTGCTGATTTATGAAAACACCATGGTTAAGATGCTTGCTAAAAGTTATCCCGCGTGCAAGGCCAAAACTGTTGATTTTCTCCTGGAACACAGATTAAGAAAGCCTGCTGGCCATGACCTATTCGTGCTTGTAACAACATTTTCAAACTGTAAGTATAAGAAGGTAGCAAATCTAAAGTTGCTTGTTGAGTTTCCAGAATTTATTTTGCGCTTCAAATGTCCTAAGGGCTGTATTCAACTGAAGAACACCTGCCAAAATTTTATTGGGATAAATTTTAATGAGGACAACGATGGCATAAATGAAATATTCCACAACATTGAGATTGAATTGAAGGCTGAATTGTTTGAGGAATATGAGAAGTTTGATTCTACAGCATTGAATGATATTTTCAACTCAAACATTGTTTTTGAAATAAACGATTGCATTAGAATACCAGTAAAGATAGCAAAACAATTAAGTGCACCTACAAAAGCAGCCAAGGATTCATCTCCACTCAAAGTATTTCCATGTCTGGAAATCGGCCATTTAGATTCTAAATCTTTCTTTCATCACTGCTTTAGTATTAGTTCAAATTCCAAAACACAAAATGCAGAGGAGATTGCAACTATCCAAAAAAACAACAGTTTTGCAATCAAAAACAGGATATTTCTTAATGACATCACTGCAAACTATAAAGTTCTTGGGAGTGTGCTGATGATCCGCGCCGAACAGCCAAGCTTTCAGATCGATGTCTCTGAGACATACATTGCCATCAAAGCTCTAAATCCAACAACGGTTGTTGTGCAGATGTGCCCTGGAAATCTAGATACGCATAGTGCAGAAGACTCAGTGACTTTAAAGCTGATATCTTTCCTTCTTTCCGTCGATTTTAGTTCATTTGCAAAAGATAGGCCTGAGAAATTCATTGAAACTGATAAAAATAGTGTGATATCGTCATATTTCAAGTTAAGTGAAAAGAGTAGCACACTTCACATGAATTTCTCTGTGGAAATACCAAAGAGTGTGTTTGGCATTCCTGATGATCTAAAATTAAACATTGCGAATGCATTAGCACTAACAATCTCGCCAAATGGTGATAAAGGCAAGCGAGTTGTGATGTCTGCACAGGTCTCGCAAAATGCAACACACTCTAAAATATCCCTGTCGGTAAATGGCACGCTAGACTTCTCGGCAGAGTCATATCTTGTAAGTCTATCTGTCGATGGTAATTTGGTTGAAGAAAGAAGAATTGATAGGCGTGTTATCTGTCAGCTGTACAATGATGCCATTCGCGTCTCAAAGAAGACGAAGCAGGATGATATTCTGGAACGAGAAACGAGAAATGTGGCCGATGGTAATAAGCATGGCATGAAAGATGCAGAGAACAGCATGCTGCACATAGAGCCTGTTTCATTCAAAGCAACTTCCAGAACAGAAATGAGGCTTGGATTTAGAGTCTACTCTGAGAAACTAGATGAAATACTTGTTAAAAGCTGTGAAGATGTTTTAAACAGCTTACCTTTATCAAAATTTCCAAACTTCATGGAAATTAGTATTGAAGTAGTGGATGTACCTTCGGTTATGCTATCAATTGTCAAGCCCGATGAAAGTGAAGTTCCATTTCTTGCACTGAACCGACTCTCTATCATTATTTCCAAAAAGAGATATGAATTGAGGTGTCCAGACAGATCATTATTCCGTGAACTTACGTCCAGCCAAGACCATTATGAAACCACCCAGGTATTGAAGAGAATACTCAAGAACAACAAGAAAGAGATCGATCGCTTTCTAAAGCACATGCCATTAAAAAGACTACACAGCTCAATGCTTGGAGCTCCAATTCAGCTGCAGTTCGGTATTGATACCGAACGTTTGAGGGAGTACAAAGGAACAAATGATGACGAGCATGTGAAGGTAGTGGTTGCAGAATCAAACTGCAGACGGATCTACAAAATATTGTATTCTACTGCAAGGTCAATGAACATTCCATTGCCGAATGGTCTTTTTACAAAAACTAGAAGAACAGCCGTGGACATGGTGTATTCAATCATGGATAGATTTTTGCCCAAACAACGCTCGCTCAAGATCTCCACAAAGATACTCACTAAAGTTGGGGCTGTTTTGATAAAATCTAAAACACGGATCAATGTTGTCTGTGAGCCTGTGTCTGTCTTTCTCGTTACCCCTGGCGGTAATATGGTTCATTTCAGGCTATTTGGACTGCAATTTGATGGAATGCCATATGAAAACCAATACCAAATAGTCTTCCCGTTTGTGGTTTATTCAAGAGAAGGCTTTCTGGTTGGCATTGCCAAAGATCCAAATAAGCATTTGTCTGTTGAGAGGAATGTGCTAATATTCAGGCTAATAATAGTTTTCAGAGACGAAAGGCATGAGATTGAAATAGAAACCAGCAACTTCCAGCCATTTGAAATCATAGTCCGCACTTTTGATGGACTTATTTCTGACTGCATTCTGCCATCATATATTCATGTTCTTGTTAATCGTCTTAAGCAGGTAGGCTATTTTAGGACATGGTTCATAGATATTGGAAACCAGTCAGTTGAAGAAGCAGAGAAGAATGCAAATATCGATGCAGAAGAAATGGAAAGGGACAGGAAAGTAGCCCTTGGACAAGCATTGTAGAACTTAATAATTAAATTGCATTGTAATACTTTGCATATATAATGCTAGGGCCGGTTAGCTGCAGCCTGCATGTAAGAACAGTATTTGTACTATCGTTGATGCTTCATATGTATAAGTCTATAAGAAGTTGTTTATAAGGCTATTTTCCTTCTTTGGGCTTTGTTGTATGGAGTTTATTCATAAAAAATGGATATTATAGATGCGCAATTTAAGTAACTGTAGACCGCTGGTTGCCCTACGTTCTTTCAAGGTTTTTTAAGCTTTCTAAAATAAAAGCCTCGTCTTTAACCTAATTTATTCTTTTAACGGCAAAAGTTCAACTCCTTTGAAAATCTCCTGAAGCTTGAAGAAGAAGTCCGCCTTCCTTTTACTAAGCACCTCAATGTCCGAAACATCACTGTTGAACTTGACCAAAATAGTAGCCTCGACTTTTCCGCCGTCTTTTGGAACAATCTTGCTCAAGTAGGCATTTTTTCTAAACTCCGACGATTTCTTATTGACGTAATCGTTAATTGCAAGCAGCATCATTGCATTCTTGGCCTCAAAGTCTGCCAGCTTGAATGTTGTTGTATACTCAACATCCCAAACCCTGTTCAGTCTTAGGTTTGTAATGGATTCTCCTGAAAGTTTGGAATTGGAGAAAACCGTATAGTTGCATCCGTCAAAAAGAACCGTCGTCAAAAGGTTAATCTCATGCACCTTATAGAGTTTGCCATTCAAAATAAACAGGTCTCCCACTTCGTATGGCCTGATAAAGAAAATAAAGCCCAGGCTGCTAACAAAACCTTTGAAAGATTCGGAAAATGTGTAGTTCATTGAGAAAACCAGCGTTCCTAGGAAATATGTATTTTTCATTATCTCCGAATCTTCGCGGTTAATAAACAAAATCATGCTTAAAAATTGGTACAGACAAACTGGAATTATGAGCACATTAAGCACACCTCGGAAGCTATCAACTGTTGCGTTGTGCTGCTCAATGCTCTTTACTATTGCCTGCTGCTCAACAAGTGTCGAGATGTAGAATTCCTTGACTTCCTCCTCTGTTAGTTCACTGTCCGTACTAGTTTTGTTGCAGTGCTTGAAGATTTTGTAGGAAACTTCCTCGCTGAAAAACGTTTGCAAGGTGCACTGTGTAACTGGGCCGTTCTGTGAAACTACCTGAATGAATCTCTTGGCAATAATGTCTACATCTCCGACATATCCTGCATTGGTTATGTCAGTCATTGCTCTGAGAATGTTTATTTTCTCAGTATTCTGCTCAACTCTCTTTTCGTAATATTTGTAGTGGACGTTAAAATTAAGTAGGTAGATCACCAAATCCCTGACCAATAGTACTCCTAGTATTTTGAAGATTGCCGGCAAGTATATGCTGTAAATCTGACTACTGTCGCAGCTCTTGCTGGTCTCCCAGACGTGTAAACCAAATAGCCAAGATTGTTTCTCACGAGCCAGCGTTCCAGCAGGATAGTAAAGCTCATGGGGAGCAAGGCAGCTCAAAACAATCAAAGTAGCCATTTGGCTGAATTGCATGGCAAAATGCTCGAGAACATTAGGCAGCAGTATGGCTTCTGGAGAATGTATTTTGATTATCATTTTAGTAATAAGAAATATAAAGTAAATTACCAAAAATACGTTCAGGGCTACCACAATAGCAAAAGAGGAGTGGGCGAGCTTGTAATAAAAGGTCTTGTTCGGATCAGATTGGTACTTCTCTACCACTCTGTCTCTAACGGAGTTGCTGAGCAGCAGCATCGATGCTAATAAAACGGCAGTTAAAATAAGCATAAAACATCTTTTGAAAAACTTCTTGGTTTGTTGTATTTCCTTTTTGTGAAACTCAGAATACTTTTTTATTGCAGGTTCATGGTCAATTTTAGCTGATGATCTGTCTACTGAGACCTCTTCCATTAAAGGGGCTCTTCATGCTATTGATAAGCTGTTAAGGAGTGCTCCTTTAAATGTATTAAAATGGATGGGCATAAGCCATCCTTGATTAAAGTGCAGTGTTGCAATACACTCAATGTCTCCGCTTGTACCTTTCAGTTAGCACTGAAACAGCGCTTGTTCATTCGTAAATATGCCAGGTAGGCCCAAAGAGGATATTAAAATTTTGGCAAACATTTTTCTAGGGTTAAAAATACTCGTTCGAGACTATCTAGCTTATTTATGGATGGCAGTTTAACCAAAGACCAGTTACAGCGAATCGTCCAAGACAAAAACAAAGCATATTGTAAAACAATAGTGTTAAAGTTCATCATTTAATTCAAGACATCTCCAGGTTTTCGCCTTTTGCCTGATCAACTTCCTCTCTCGAGGTCCAAAGAGTAAGATTATCCCTCAAAAGCTGCATAATCAGCGTCGAATCTTTATAATAATCTTCAGAGAGTGTGTCAAGCTCGGATATCGCAGCATCAAATGCTGTCCTTGCCAATTTACAAGCTTCACTCGGATTCTGCATTATCTCATATTCAAAAACCGAGAAGTTTAAATAAAGCCCCAGGCGTATAGGATCTGTAAAGCTAAGACCATCTGCCAGTTTCTTTGCCTCGGCATATCCCCTTAAAGCCTCTTCCCGCACATTTTTGTCCTTGTACGTCTCCTTTATCTCGGCCATGTATCTGTAATAGTCACCTTTCATCTTTAAGAAGAAAACATTGTGGGTCAGCGAGCATTTATCTATTCTAGGAAGAATATAGTCTTCAATAATCCCAAGAACTTCATTGCAATAGTCAAGTAACTCGGTCTCTACTTTCTTTATTATCTCATCTATTATGTGCAGCTCTTCTGGTTGTTTTTCCTTTACTTTTGCTCTCTCAGCAACCAGTACCCTCCAACTGCTCCTCCTAGAGCTTACCAAATCCTTGAAAGCAAGAGAAAGGTAGTTTCTGGCGGCAACGCTCAGCTCCTGCCCCTCCTTTGCTATGCATATAACGGCCTTTTTCATTTCCTCGGCCATGTCTTGGTACCTCTCTGCTAGGTCGTAATAGTGTGCTTTTCGGATTGCTTCTTGATATTCCTTTGAGGACATTATAAGGGTAGATAAAATTTTTTGTTTTCAAAGGGAGTAGATATAAAATAGAGAAATAGTCAATATATCTATCAACATTTAAAATACTAAATTTAAACCACAACGAAGTTTATTTTAGAATGGTGGATTACCAAGAAGTCCGAGATAACGTTAAATATCTTAAGCATCTGAGTATGATTGTCAAATATTATGCTTTCAATGTCATAGAAGCATTGTGTTTCTTCAATACACTTTCCAATCTTCCCTTGTCGCACTCCTTTTCGTTGGGCTCTGTAGCACACCCATGGAAAAGAGAACTTTGAAATACTTTCTAGATAATAAAAATTTCACAAAGCTGCCGCAGAAGCGCCAAAAAAAGAAGGAAAGCATACTGCAGGTCGTGAACGACCAAATAGTCATAAGTTTAGATGCACCTGGCCTTTTGAAGAAGAAATCGTGACATCATATACGTACATGAAGAACAAGGGAAATAGAAAGAGATGGAATAGGGAGGAGAATGATCTTTTCTACAGTGCTTTGGAGTGCTGTGGCCTTGATTTTTCAATTATGAATCTTCTTTTTCCAGATCGCACAAGAAGTAATCTGAAGGACAAATACAAAAGAGAATCAAAAGTTAATACCCACAAAATAGAGGATGTGCTGAATAGCTACAAGGGATTTAACGTTGAGAAATTTGAGAAGCTTAAATCATTTCTCAAAAAGCCTTTAGGGCCCGATCAGGCAAGTGAATGTGCGGATGAGATAGAAAAATGACAGTGCTCTTGTAGATTAAGGATTAGATAGAAGCATCTACATATAGGCCGATCTGCATTTATAATGATGCTCAGTCTCTTAAATAAAAGATCCTCTGCATAGTTATGCTCTTGGAATGCTGATGTCGCGTCCATCTATGCCTTCTTTCATCTTGACACGGCGAATCTCTCCGCACAGAGACCTACAAAAGAAGTATCCGAATCAGGAGTTAGACTGCTGTAGGATACAGTCTTTCTGCTCTTCGCCGTTTACTTTGTATTTTTCAACTATCTGGCCAATCGTTATGGTTGAAAACTGGTTTTCATCCCCAATGCTACCAGCCAATGCCAAAACCCTGTCAAACTCCACTTCTTCCTTCAGATACCCTTCCAAAACACAGTAAAATTCAAATTCCCTGTCTTTTTTCTTTGCCTTCTTCATGCTTCCCCATTAAATCAAAAAATAAATCGATCTGCCTTTCATACAGGAAGTATCTCAGCCATGAGTAAAGTAGCTTTAGTTTAAATCCATATGCGAGACACAGCATCTCGGTAATCTTTAGAAACACAACATAGATTCTTACTATTGGGAGTTCAGAATTGAAGCATTCCTTTAGAATGCACAAACTTAGTTTTTGATGGCTAACCAAATCTTCAACTGCCCTTAGCAATTGGATTTTTTCAATAAAGGGTGAATAGACCATTTCAGATGTTACTATTGCATAGAACTCCTTTTCAGGCAATGATTTGAGGGCCAGGACCCAGTATTTGAAAAACTCAGAGTCTTTTAGATTAAACTCTTTTCTAATCAGGCTTTGATGCTCCTTAATATTAAATATTACGTCTTTCATGAAACTCAAGCTTAAGCAATTTTTCATTGCCAGTATGAAAAATATTTTGTGTTTAAATGGAGATTTTTGGATCAGGTTTTGCATTTTTCCCTTTACGTTTTCATGGAAATATACCTGTCTGAACAGCAAATCCTGGGCTTCAAAGATTACCGTTGGGTTTTCATTAACAAAGTATTCTCTTTGATCTGGAAACTCTTTATAAAAGAGAAACTTGAGCTTTATGTCCTTGAATCCAACAGGTCTTTTGCACAAAAGTTGAAAGATCATTTTCTCGACTCCACTTGTCTCTTTTCTTACGATTTCTTCGTAGCTCGCCCTCAACTCATCTGATTTGTAAAAGTCATTGTATAGCAATTTCTTGAAAAGTGGAAGTTTTATAAGAGAAAGATACGAGTCTAGTGTGATGGCGTCTTTAAATACAATTTTCCTCATTATTCTTTTGAACACCTTCGCATCTTGTGTGAATTCTGCGTCTAGTTTAAGAAATTTATCCATAGGGTGTTCTAAGAACAAAATGAAAGAACCTGTAGCTAGGACATAAACATGCCACAGAGTTAATCCATGCTAAATAGCACCTCGTCGGCACGTTTATTGCAACTAGGGACGGTTTAGGATAGAGTACACCGTGTGCTGAGTAATCAAAATTGTGCTTTGGCGTGGATATAAAAATAGCGATCAAGCACTCTTGTACCGACCTGTGCCCAACAGTGTAGCATCGGTGCTCATCTGAGCAACCACCAACTTTTAGATGTACTCTAATACCAATGTTATATGTGAAAGTAAATAAACCCTGGTATGTTTATAGCCATCAACCCCAGCCAAATATTGACAGGCATGAATCCAAAGCAGAGATTTATAGTGTCTCTGACACGATCCTTTCTCATTTTGACCAGTATTTTTTCACTCTTCGACTATGTTGAAAATCCAAACAGTATCAAATCAACTAGCGAATACAATAACTACAAGTACCTGCTATTTACAAAAATCTCTCTTCTCCTAACAATCATTTCAGCCATTTCTGGAATCATCAACAGAATAACTGGAAACTTCCACTTTATTAAGAACTTTTTTCTTCCAGTCTCCTTTACCTTTGAATTTATAGTTACCTTTATCTATTGGCTTTTGTTTCTGATTGACAAAAAATTAATTGTCGATAAGGAGACACTAAAACCTGGAAACGAAACCCCGCTGCTTTCCAGGCTTTCATCGCATGTGTTTCCCCTAATTCTAAGCTATATTGAATATACAGACTTCACTCTGAAGCCATGCGACTATCACCTGATGTTTTTTGTACTTTTCGCAATGCTGTATTACATACTTGTAACTGCATATGCTACCTACTTTGGAAGGTACATCTATCCTTTCCTTGACAATTTAGGATTCTATCAAAGACTGTTGTTCTTTGCTGGCATAGCGACTGTCGGTATTTGCATATACTCGGCACAGTATAAAATTTTTAGAAACAGAAAACCTGCACATTGAATAAATGAAGGATATTCAGTAACCAATGTATTATCTTCGTTGGAATTACATTATAAAATGTGCGCCTGGATATTCTTGTGGATTGTTCGCTCGATAGACACTATTCAGGGAATGATGGTAGCCGATAAGACTTCAGCTTTACACTTTTGGATATAAGTCACTTGACTGAAAATACGAGGCTCGTGTATTTAAAAGAATGCGGAAACACTGTCGGCATTTAATTGAAGGATACAAACTTTGCAAAAACCAATATGTCTTCTCAGTCAGAAAGCCCAATCTTCTTGGATTTGAATTCATCAAAACACGGATCATTCTTCATTGCCATTTCCATTTCTTCCTGCAGGTAGTTGCAAGCTATGTAAATACCGTCTTTTCGCATCCTGTAGATGTCAAATGACATTAAATCGTTTACAACGAATTGAAAATCCGCAAAGCTTAAGACAGGATAGCCTTTAATTTTGCAAAATGATTTAAACTCATTAAACCACTCAGCCATTGACTTTAAAGGCTGGGTGTTGAGAAAAAGAACGAGCTTTTGGTAGAAATTGAGCGAAACCACAAATTTGTTGAGAAGGGGAGTGGCCATGTCTTTGAGAATATGGCTTGTTCGGTTCAGATTTAAATTTTCCGACTCTTCAATTATCTCCCTGACCTTCCTGATGTCTCCTGTAGAAGAGGCTATCCTCTTTGTTATTAGCTCTAGCGACTTTTGGTCAACCTTCGTGCTTCCATTTTGGATTTCAGACACAACAACCTCCATCAGCTGATTTGCATTGTATGGCTTGAATTCGATCCTATTCTTTGCAATCCTACTCTCTAGCTTTGAACTTAGACTGCCAAGTGTGTTCGATATGACAACCAAAAACATCTTGCAGCTGTCCATAAAGGGCATTTCAAATAGATTGTACAGAAAGCTTTCATTTTTAGTTATCAAAAAATCAACTTCATCAACGACTATAATGTGGCTATGGCAGCAACTAGTTAAATGGTACCTTAGTGATTGCAAGGTCCCATTCCTTATCTCACAAGCACACTCAATTGCATCACAGATCTCCTTATAAATATCCTTTCTGGTCTTCAATGTGGAGCAGTTGATATATGAATAGGGAACTTCAAGATAATTTAAGAGAGTAAGTGTAGTGTGTGTCTTGCCAGATCCAGGGACACCAGTTAAGTAAAGAATGCTGTTGTTTTTGTACTTAAGAAACGAGTCTATCTGTTTCTTAATTCGATTAAATTCAGGCTCTCTACCCTTAACAGTTGGCATTCCTTTGAATCTCCTTGCTCTTTCTTTACTTTTTGAAAATGACTTGACTCTGTTGATTGCGCCCTTTCTTTGACTCTTGTAAGGCGTCATTTGCTTTTCTTCTGCTCCAGCCCTTCTTTCTTGATTCTCTTGTTCCTCAAGCATCCCATCCTGCATTAAAAATCTGGCTTCTTCATTATACATTTCTCAAATTTTACTAGGGCAAGAGATAAAGCACAGATAACTTCAAAGAAATATTGGCTGTCAAGGTTTGGGCTGCACACTTGAAATAGCAACTGGGCGCGGCAGTTGGCCGAGATCATTAAATGTAGAAATATGTGTCAAGATAAAAACATTGGGTTGATGTAGATTGTTAGCTGTTTTCTACTAGTCATATGCTAATTTATTAAAGATAGCCATTTGACAGGTATTGAAATTGATCGTAGAACATCGTTCTCATACTTTTAATCGATCTATCTACCAGACCCTGGCAGTAGATCTCAAGATCCTTGTCACTATCAGCCAATCTTAATCTATCTGTGAATTCTGCAAAAGCTATTTTTTCATAGTATCCACTGTCCTGCATGATCTCAACCATCCTCGACAGTTTCTCGTTGTGTTTTCTCAAGGCCTTGAAACCTTTGACAAATAGGCTTTTGAACTCTTCAATATCAATCAACTCAAGATACTCCGAGGAAATTTTAAATGGTGCATTTTCAACTGAAATTATTCCCGGATGCTTTCCAAATGTAAATCCAAAATCTACATGAATAATGTGGCCAAAACCATCAATCAAGATATTCCCATTGTGTCTGTCCTTGATTTGAAGAATGTATGATGCCAACGAGTATCCTACGAGTGAGTAAAGGAAGTTCCTTTTGGCAATATCGAATTTATCGCCGTCAAAAAGGTACTTAAAATACGACTCAAGAGTCTTAAATTTTGTCTCAAACTTGACTCGATGAATCGACTGGGCGTCGTTCACTGTCTCTACCAGTCCTGTCGTATCTGAAACAAGAATGATTTTGTAATTTCTAATGTAAATTGGCAGGTTTTCCATAATAAAAATCTCTTTCATCTGGGTTAGCACCTGGTAGGCTAAGTACTCATGCCGCAAAACATTCCCCGACTTTACAATGAACGAGCAGATAGTCCATCCGGAGCATTTTGAATATTTTGTAGACCTTCTGACTTTTTCTCTGATCGATGAAAACGATCTCTCATCCCAGCGGGACAGAAGACTGGCGTTTTTGTCATCACTTAGATAAACCGATGAGCCACTAGCTGTTTCATTGATATAAGGAGAGTAGGTTATACTTGAGGACGAGTTATTCGCCACCAATTCGTCATATTCCTGGTTTGTTGTAATGATTTCTAAATTAACACTGGCTGTCGGGGCATCTGATTCGTTGGAGATTTTGCTGTCTTCAATGTTATGGATTTGACTAATGTCTCCACCATCAATAGAGTCTTGCTTTGACTTATTGGAAGCATCGCTACTAAGCTCTATGGTGCCACTATTAAATTCTACTATATTATTTCTGGTTTCTCCCTCGTTGCTGGGCATCCTGCTGTTGTTGTCACAGACACTTCTAGGTCGACCCATGGAATCTGCCATGTCTATTTGCAAGCCGTTCGCAAATTCTCGATCTTTGATCAACGAGCCGTGCTTGTCCAAATGCGATCTGTCTACTTCTCCATCATCAGGTTCAGTTGAAATGGTTGGACTATTATAAATATCATCATTTGTATGCATGGCACTGTCGGAATTAATATTAAGGTTTATCATTGAAACTGTATCAATTAATGGATCGCCATTCATAAAGTTATGAAACAGGGCATTCTCAATGGCAACAACCAAACTTTCCTTGATCCCATCAACATCTCCCAGCTCCCCCAAATCATTCAAAAACTCCAGCTGTCTTACTAAGCCCTTGGCTTTCTTCAAGTCTGTGCTATACGGCCTATGGCCAGTGCTACCCAGATCTGCACACTCGCAAATCACAATAAAAGGACAGTTTTCTGCCGAGTCTAGCACTTTTGCATGTTCCAATGAGAATCCAAGTATTTTTTTGGCACTACAAAGTGGATTGAAAATATTATTGGACATCTCTCTATTTAATAATTCCAAGTATATTCTAAGGGTTCTTTGTCTTAGGTGCACGGGTATTTTCTTAAGGATGCTTGAAATTTCAACTAAATTTTCAAGAAAATGGCAGTTGGTCTTGAACTTTGAACATGTGCTTTTAAATTGAAGGTGTTTAAAGTTCTTTTTACTGTTGAAGATTCGAGAATATTCGTCCAGTTCCTTGAACAGCTGCGTATTAAATAGCGAGAGTACAGATTTGGCAAAGTACAACATTAACCCATTTATGGTTGGTGATTTTTGTTTTCTTGTGATTGAGAAAGTTCTATTGCGTAAGATGTATCTTATTCTAATCCTTAGCAAAGTGCTGTTTTTGGATAATATAGCACCACTATTTGTTGATACTATACCGCTAGTGTTTTCAGCAGTATTGTTCTCAATCATTAAAGCCCCATTGTCCTTGCTCGTAGAAGTCCCATTTTCACTGAATAACATACGATTGCTTGCAACCTTTTTTCTCAAAGACTTGGCCAGTCTATAACGTTTGTATATGATCCCAACATTTTTTTTACTTTCAAAACTGTCAGCATCGAGTATATCACAACAAAGAAAATAACAGTGACTAGCTTTACTCTCGTCTACAGTTCCCAGAACACTTTTTAGTCTCAGGAACAGGGCAATCCTAAAGTTTCTATCTTTCCTTGCATTATAAATGAGTAGATCATATACTGGATAGGATATTGGAGATGTGGAAGAGATATTGGTTGACAGTGCTGAACTGGTATATCCTTTTAGCATGATTTCAACCAGCTGTGGTATCTCTTCTCTTACATTCATGCTCCTGAGTTTACGGCACAGTATGTAGTGAACACCGGGATTGGCTATTCTATAGAGAAGAGAAATATAGTAGTGTCTATCGTTTGAGTCGTGCAATACTATTGGTGTGAGGTATTTAATATTTGAGACTTTGGAGATTTGGACACTGGGATCTTGTAGCATTTTTAGATGGGCAAAAACAAACTAGAAATAAAGGCACCGAAATGAAGGTGTGGACGAACGATGTCTTGGAATCGAGGGGAATTCTACTAGATGCTGCAAAGACAGAATTTGAAACGAACGATGTTTAATTAAAAAAGAAGGCTTGTAGTCCATATCAGCAAATATTATATCTTAATTTACTGAGGCTTGATAGAGCAGAGCATAGCTTTCTATAATCTAATCCCATAAATCTTGCTGCTTTAAACTCACCCAGATAACAATGAAATAGCACTGCTGTGATGCCGAGACACTAATTTGCGGTTATCCATTTATGTAGGCTATTGCTCAGCATTCGATACACCATCTTTTGGCTAACAATATATTTTCTTCTTTTTTTCCTCCTGGCAGATCTGAATTTATCGGAAAACAACCCCAAAATGAATGAACAGGCCCAAAGAACATATTATGAAATCATTGACAGGTAGGAACTATGCTAGAACAAGAAGGGCCTATGCACAGTATTGACAGAGACATGGCCTACTCGATTCAGAGGGAGTGGTTGAAGAACTTGGAAGTGCTTCAATCTGAGCCTGTTGTAAACACAGCTGATTTGGCAGAGCTCCAGGAACGGGACGAATCCTTTGAAGACTCGCATTCTGATCTTTTGTCTGAGGAGGATCGCCTGGATCGGCTTGAGAGGCAGATCGGGGTGTACATGGTATGTTTCTTTACAAAAGTAACAAAGACCAAGACAAAATGGAAGTGCAGCTTTAAAAATGGATTTATAAATTTGGACAACTATGACATTCCGTACAGCACAGCAACTGGCGAGTTTCTACAATGGTGAATAAAGTCTGTAAAATGAAATTGAAAGGTCAATATTTCGTATGGCATGTATTTATGTTCTCTTTGATTGAATACCCACGGTGTTTACACACTCTTTTTAGTGCACTAAGCATTTTATTTGCGTCTTTTACTTATCCATTCTATTATCTTTGAAACCAAGCTGCATTCTTCCTTGCCATTGTTCAAAACTATGCATGTAAACCCGTTCATATAGCTAGTATTTTCAACAAACAAATACGGAATATTCCTCTCTTCACAAAGAATAGGAATGTGGGTTATTAAATCCATGGGGGATGTAGATGCACTTAATACTACCAGTGCTTTGGAAGACTCGCCCTTCAGGATGTGTTTTTGGCACTGCTTTATTCCACTGATGAGACCACCATTTTCAAGTTGCTTCTTGGTACATTCAAGAACCATATTTGCCGTGCCCTCATCGGCAATTGGATGTGCAATTGGAATCATAGGGACAGACTCCAAAGAAAGTAAAAATTTTTAAATACCATCGAAAGCTCATTTCAATTGTCACAGCTGGGGTTCTGGTGCATGAGTAGCCTGCCGGTGTTTTCAGCCCAAATAGACCGTATTTGCCAGCATCAATCATAAAAAATCAAAATGATGGTCTTTCAAGCCAAATTAACTTTAAGACCAACATAGCTTGTTTGCCTATTGACACTTTAAACAAGATTCATTTCAATATATTTTTGACCTGTTTGTTTATGAAATGATAGTTCCTCCTGAGCTCAACACACGGGAAAGGAAAAATCACGATCTCAACGACCTGAGAGTCTATTATATGATCTGCGAGGATTTAGGAATTGCCGAAAAAGAGGACATCCAAAAGTCGTTCTTCCATCTGATGAGATGGGCAGGAAATTACAAATTTCTAGAGGAATTTCAAATTTTTAAAAATTACATCGACAAATTGAAAAAAGACAGAAAGTACAATAAATAGATCAGATTGTCAAGTCTTAATGTTGGAAACAATGCCTAAGCTGAGTGTTGTCCTGCTTTAAATCAATATAACTATAATGTGCTATTACAAAAATGTTTTTAAGTTACTATTTAATTATTCCCGTATCGATCCGTACTGCCGACTTACTGTTCTCTTGGCCTCATCCAACTGCTCCTTTGTAAATGTTATCGAAACTTTCTCAACTAGCTTTGGACCAATGACTCGTATGTCGGTCCTTCCATTCTTATAGAGATTTCTGGAAAGAGAATAAATACAGGTGTAAACTTGCTTGATGTTCTTATCCTCAAAAAGATCAATGGTCTGGAAGTTCTCGGAGTCGGGAACACCCAGCATCCTGGCCTTTTCAATAAAATATGCTATGTTTTCCATTTGGAAAAAGCTTAGAGAGCTTCTGCTTGGACACTTAATCTTAGCAAATGCATCTTTTGAGAGAATTGCATTGATCATATTGCAAAGAACCACTCCATCCCTCAGAACTACCGATAGAGGTCCTTCTGCGAGCTTTTCCTGGAGTATTTCGGCCATCCATTCCTTTATCTCTGCTTCTTCATTTACATTTTGGCTTTTGTTTTGTTCTGGTGGAAAGTCCATGGGTCGATTGATTTTTATGAACAAAAAAGCTGCGTAAACAAACTTAAAAACTCACCTTAAGCTTTAGCTACTCTAGTATGTTTTAAGTACAACAGTCATTTCTACCCACCAAAAGTAGAAAGTTTAGCACACTTTCAAGTAAACAGCCTGATTTATTTATGTTTTGGTCCAAATTTAACATCAGTGGTACGAGAGAGGATAATCCATCGAAGTTATGCAGAACACAACAAAGCATAAAAAGAATGCCAGAAATACAGCTCTTGCCAGGCCTCCAGTCTTGCTTGCAAAGAACAAGCACATAAGGACTGGCATGACTATCAATATCATTTTTAACTGTGGTCTTCTTGACTTGCCAAGGATATTTCCATCTATTCTAACACCTGTTAAAACCTCATAGACGTTATGAAGCTGCCCTTGTCTATATCTGTTTATAAAATATCGAGTAACCGATGAATAGCAATCACTTAGGGACCCAAGAATATGTCTCTGTCCATGCGTTATGAAATATGATCCCTGTGCCTTTGTTCCAGCATATTGAATGCTCAAGTTGTTTCCGTTTTCGTAGAAAAGTGTCTTAAAGGCCTCTTCATATCTACCAATATTCTCTCTACCAGTGACTCCGGCATCCTCAAGCTGAAGCCTCAGTATGTCCCTTCCTATAAAGTACTGCATTGAGTTTGTCCTGTCAAGGCAGTCGATGCAGTTTGTTCTGATTATTGTCTTTTGTGACCTACCACTGGAATTGAACCCGGTCTCTAGAAAATTAATTGGAAAATCAACCTTTCTGAAATCTTTTTTGAAATCGTAGTTGTAGAGGTTGCATGTCAGTCCATAATGCTGGTTAAACTTCTTATAGAGATTTTCCTCGTAGCCGTCCTTGTGAATTAGGTTAAGATACACTACCGGCCTGTTGTAGATATTTTCAAGAAGCTCATGCGCCGTCCTGGAGGATGTCTCGGCCAATTTCCCATCAATTTTAATGGCAGGCTTATACACAAACCCTACAGTATGCTTCCACACCAGCGGAATTGAGCCTCGTAGATGAAGATATGAGTTTTTGTCTGAAACAATCTGCTCGGTTTCCACAAAGTTACTTGGATATCCGCTTTGATCCACGCCTCTTGAGAAGTACCTTGACCCAGCTCGTTTCGGACATCTCCTTGATATTAATATTAAATCTTCATACATACCAAAATATCCTTGAATGCATTTCAAGATCAAGCGTTCATATGCGCTTTCTTTTTTCTGGTGGGCATATAGCTTGTTAAAGTGATCTATGGTAAAGCTATTAAATAAGAACTCGTATTTGTACAATCTTTCTTCTTGCAAGATAAGCCTTTGGCTTGGACTTTTATCTGTCTTCTCAGCTATTTTATCAAGCATCCTATTGAAATCCTTTCTTAAATACAGCTGAGCCTCACTAAAATAAATTCCAGGTAATTCAAAGAACTCTGCAATACATTTTTTTAGATACTGAATTTCTTTCAAATCCATAATGTCGTTATCCATGCCTCCTGTAGCTGATGCTTCTACATTTAACGCCGCATCTTGGCGATCTGGTCCTTTTTGATTTGCTCTGTTTTCCTTCAAATTAAATATTCTCACGTCCTTGACTTCAAACACAGGATACCCGCCAATCAACCCTACTCTTTCAGCACTTTGCACTAAAATCAAGTATATATGCTTGTTAAATGTGAAAGAGCCGTATACGCCGAATATTTCAAGTGATTCGTCTTTGTCCCAAACAGAGTGCTCAAATAGTATGCTGTTTTGATCCTCAATTGTAAGAACATGGCTCTTTATTTGTGCTTTAAACATCCGCGGGGTTTAACAACAAATGAAAAATAAGGCATGAAATAGCTAAAAATGATTTTTGGTTTTCTGATAAGTACTATCGTTTTCATATTAAACTACCTAAATGGCCACAAGTCATCCAAACCGAGAAACAATGCTTGTAGTAGAATGTGGTGCTTAAGTGATACTTCTGCATGTTCAACATTGCGATCTTGGTTTTTATTTAAATTGCTCTTTCGCCAGCCCCAAGGAAGTAGCCATGGTCGAGCATTTGCTGGTAGAGCACATAGCAGGCTATGAGTTGTTTGAGCTGAAAGGCTTTGAGACCCTTGCACAGCCGCTCTATACTGAGTACGCTGCCCTAACACAGATTGTCAACCATATTTCTTCTCTTGCATTTACTGATGTGTCCGAGGCCGTGTCTTCGATAAAATCTTTGGAGCGCGGCGACATACCGGAAAAATTGAAAATTTTTCTAGAAATGAGCAGCGTGAAAGTCTTGCATTGCGACAAATCGCTGAAAAATGCTTTAAAGACGGTTGGAATTGAACAAAAGTATAGCCCAAATATTGTTCGCGGAGTTAAAGTGAATCTATCAAAGTTTACTAGGCAGGCAGGGGACAAGCAGTTGAGAATGGGTGCTGCATTTTGTCTAGCTAAGGAGAACATACAGTATAATCTTGAACGAGAAGATAATGTGGCTGTTTCTGTGGGATATGAAATTGAAAATGTAGAGAAAGACATTGAAAATCTAAAAGAGAAGGCTACCAAGTTGCTCAACTGGTATTTTCCAAGTCTGAATGTGACTGTTAACAGTGATGTGTTCTATAGTTTGATTTTCAACCATATTAATAATGCGAGAAACACAGATTCAGGCACGGACGACATTGTCGATGGTGCTGTAGTCAGCAAAGATGTAAGTGAGTGTGTGGGTATTATTAAAGATGGGCTGAATGATATTCCAGAGTTCGACATCAGTATTCTAAAAGACTATCTGAGCATGATCTTCGAAAAAGAAAAGCTGCTAAGAAATCTTGAGGAATATTTGGCAGAAAAAATGAAAATTTTGGCTCCAAATCTCAGGCATATCCTTGGGGACAAACTCTGTTTTAAAATGATTCACAAGGCAGGCGGGCTGATGAACTTGAGTCTTTATCCCTCATCCACCCTCCAGCTACTTGGCGCTGAGAAATCTCTTTTTAGGAGCTTGAAGATGAGAACAAACACCCCAAAATATGGGTTAATATACCAGTTGAATTATTTACATCGGTCTGGCTGTTTAGGGGGGAATATTGGAAGAATGTGCAGATTCATTGCAGCTAAATGTTCGGTGGCAGCCAGGATTGACTGTTTCTGTGAGGACCGAAGTGGGGAATATGGAAAGGAGCTAAAGAAATTGATCGATAAGAAAATACAGTCATATAAGAGTAGAAAGATTGAGATCGAGACAACAGCAGAGACCATGAAAAGGGTAGAAAAAAGACTGAAAGAAGCAAATAAAAAATAACAAGAATAGATATTGCCCACTGTTTTTGAATAAATTTACGTTTGTGGCAAACGTTGACTGCAAATATTCAACTTCTTTGTAGTAGTGCTGGCGGGCAGAATATATTTTAATATGCAGTTACTACTCTCTAAAAAAGGTACACAGGTAGCCTATTTAATATTTATTTAAAATTCAAAATCAACCCCAATAACGTATTTTTCGCAGTCCAGGCTAGTAGTCAATGGTACTGCAAAGATAAACGATGGTCCCTTCCTGGTTTTCATGGACACTCCTACTCCAACGGATTTTCCAATACAATTATTATCTCCAAAGTTCATCAAAATGCTATAGCATTCCCCAAGCCCCTTCACCGAGTTAATACCAACGTCGCTAAATGCAAATACCTCAAACTTGTTAATGTAAAATCCGATCTTGTTTCGTATTTCAATAAAGCTGTTTCCACCTATCTTTTTGTTTTGATTCACTGGCCCTATGCTTTCTTTTTTATATCCCCTCAGTGTATCTCCAAGGAAAAACTTTTCAACCAGGCTTGTCTGTCCAAAGATTTTGCCCAATTTTAACCCCGTTTCAAAGAAAAGACGGTCTCCTTTCAGGCAGAATTTTCTTCCGACGACAGCCTTCAAAAACGGTATGAGTTTGTCTGCTTTGGTCACTCCAAGTTTAGCATCAACCTTGGTCCCAAAAATCTTAAAAATTGACTGGTTGTAAAACACGTCTAGTTTTTGGATTTTTTCAAATCCTAGCTTAAGACAAAGATTGCTAATAATATTGTGAGATGCACTATTAAATTTTGTGCCCAACTCTATTTTCTTAATATCTACCTCCTTATCATTGATCTCACGTGCATTCCTACTTGCAGTGATTCGTTGTATGTGCTATGCTGTTGTTTACAAATAACGGCTTTCCAATCTCAACAGTGGCATCCTTGTAGCTTTGGAAGTTCAGATTGAAGAATTCCCCGCCGCCAAAAACGTTGGGAAAATTTACTATTATGTTCTTGGACATGGCTGTTCCATTATTTCTACTCTTTGATGAAAGCTTCATCTTTATAGAATTTGGAGATTCACTGAGACACACTTTATTTTTGACGGGAGTGCAGGAGCTGAATATGTTAAGCGAGTAAAGATTCTCCAAAAGAGCTTTTGGGGAGGACGAGATTGATTTTATGTTGTCTAGGATGCCTTCTGTCGTTTTTTTGTGTCCGTAGAAGTGGATAAAATTCATAGGGTCAGAAACGAGGCCACATAAAAAGACTTGCAAAGAGCTTTAGACAACATGAAAATGCCCAAGTATAAAGCCATGAGACGACCAACTCTGATAAAAATCTATCAAAGATATTATATGCCGCAGTAATTTGCTCACGAGCCCTCGGCACATCTGTTGGACCAAGTCATGTACAAGCCAGCCTGAGCATTCACAGCACTCTTTAATCTATATCGGCATTTCACATTTTCTTTTTGAAAAATTCTTCGCCCAGATGAAGGTCAATTTCTACAATGCAAAAAAACTAAAGTACTTGAACACTCTCAGCTCTGGCAAAGCCAAAAGAAACTCAAGAGGTGAGATCATAAAGGCAGCACCGTTTCAATCTAAGGATGCATCCACTGGCCGGGTTGAGCCAGCCAGAGCTTGGTTTACAAATACGAAGACCGTTACACAGAATGAGCTAGAGGAATACAGAAACTCAATCAAGACAAAGAGTCCATACGATGTTTTGCTAAGTGTGGGGAATGTGCCATACTCATTGATTAACAATGAGGTGAAATTGAAGAAAAAAGCCGACTTTTCGAGCTGTTTTGGGAGCAAAAACCAGTCAAAGAGGCCAAAGCTCCAATATAAAAGTCTAGAGGAAATGGTCAATAGAGAAAATCCAGTGCATAAAGAAGCAATCCATAGAAATGATAAAAATGTAAAAGGGCAGAGCCACAGAATCTGGAACGAGTTGTACAAAGTTATTGATAGCTCTGATGTAGTGGTGCATGTCTTAGACGCAAGAGATCCACTTGGAACAAAATGCAGCCAGATTGAAGAGTTCCTTAAAACTAAGGCACGGCACAAGCACTTAATGTATGTCCTAAACAAGGTTGATCTAATCCCAAAGGCTGTAACAGCTCAATGGCTAAGGACTTTGAGCAAGGAACATCCCTGCTTGGCTTATCACTCAAATTCATTGGACAACAACTACGGCAAGGCCAATCTAATGAATGTGCTTAGACAGTTTAAGACTCTCTACAAGAAGGATACTCTGAGCATTGGGTTTGTTGGGTATCCCAATACTGGAAAGTCCAGTATTATCAATACTCTGAGAAATAAGGCTGTGTGCAAATCGGCCCCCGTTCCAGGAGAAACAAGACATTGGCAGTACATCGCATTGATGAAAGATCTCTACCTGATAGACTGCCCTGGCGTTGTGCCAGTTTCAGATTATAGAATGGCAGTATTGAGGGGTGCAATACGCATTGAGAATGTTGAGGATCCTGAAGATCTGATACCCGATGTTATTAAACTGACAGGAAAAGAAGCCGTTGAAAATTGCTATGGGATTCCATTTGAAAGTCTTGATGATCTGTTTGTGCAAATGGCCAGTAGATTTGGGAAAGTAACTAAAGGGGGAGAGCCTAACATTGATCTTATCTCCAAGATGATTCTTCATGATTTGCACAGAGGAAAGATCCCATATTTCACCCTACCACCTGAGTCCAAAGCTTAATTGCTTATCATGTTTACTAGCAATGCGCATCTTAGCAGTAAAGACACTGTTTTAGTGTTTGTAAAGTGCTATTAGATTAGACTCTTGAGTAATTTATTTAAAAAGCATATTTTAAAGAGGTTATTCTACAAGCATCGCGCATCTTTCAAAAGCAATACTCACATAAAGCATTGAGCAGACTTTCACATATACTTTAAATAAATACATGAGAAATTATTGTAATACTTTTGATTAAATGCTATTTATTGAGCATATTCCTCACCTACCTCAACGGTAGCTTCTTGATATTGTTGATATTCACTAAGAAGATCATTCAAATTAGACTCGGCCTCGGCAAACTCAAGCTCATCCATGCCTTCGCCAGTGTACCAGTGCAAGAACGCCTTTCTCTTGAACATAACCATAAACTGTTCACTGATTCTCTTGAAGAGCTCTTGAATAGAGGTGGTATTGGCAATAAACGTAGCAGACATGTCAAAGCCGTAGGGTGGCACATCGCAGACAGCAGTCTGAACATTGTTAGGAATCCATTCAACAAAATACTCACTGTTCCTAGACTGCATATTGGACATTTGCTCCTCCACATCCTTCATGGACATCTTTCCCCGGAAGACTGCAGCAGCTGTCAGATATCTGCCATGCTTTGGATCACAGGCCGTCATCATGTTACTGGAATCAAACATCTGTGCGGTGAGTTCATTTACAGAGTAGGTCTTAAATCTTTGGGAACCCTCGGCTATTAAAGGTGCAAATCCTACACAGAAGAAATGAAGACGTGGAAATGGAATCATATTAACTGCCAGCTTCCTTAGGTCGGAATTGAGCTGGCCCGGAAACCTAAGACAAGTGGTCACTCCACTCATAACAAGCGAAACGAGATGGTTCAGCTGATCATATCCTGGACTCTTCATTTTCAATGTTTTATGGCATATATCGTACAGCGCATCATTGTCAATACAGAATGTTTGGTCAGCGTTCTCAACCAATTGGTGGATGGAAAGCGTAGCATTATATGGCTCCACCACAGTATCGGACACCTTTGGAGAAGGCACCACCGAGAAGGTAGCAAGCATTCTGTCTGGATATTCCTCTTTGATCTTCGATACCAAAAGAGTGCCCATTCCTGCGCCAGTGCCTCCTCCCAGTGAATGTGTCAACTGGAATCCCTGAAGAGAATCGGATCTCTCTGACTCTTTCCTTAAAACATCCATCACTTGGTCAACCAGTTCAGCACCCTCGGTGTAATGTCCTTTGGCCCAATTATTACCTGCTCCACTCTGTCCAAAAACAAAGTTGTCTGGTCTAAATAGGTCTCCATATGTTCCACTCTTTACAGCATCCATTGTTCCTGGCTCGAGATCCACAAGACAAGCTCTTGGCACATGCTTTCCTGAAGAGGACATGTTGTAGTATACCTCGATTCGGTCTCTCTGAATGTCTGAGGTTCCAGTGTATATTCCGGAAGGGTCAATTCCGTGCTCCTTGCTTATAGTTTCCCAGAACTTTGTTCCAATTTGGTTTCCACACTGACCTGTTTGAATGTGGATAATCTCACGCATGGAGGACTGAAAATTTTTGATAGAAAAGAAATTAATAGGTGGATAAAGAAAAGGAGAATGCTACAAATGAAGTCTAAAGCGCATAGTGGCCAATCCTAATGCTAGCAGTTAAGTGTAGAACATAAATCAGGTTGTATTAGACTGTAGTTTTGTGCTATTTGTAAGTGTGATTGATTTCGGCTCAAATTACTCTTGCCTAGCAAATGGACATTATTTTCTAATGCTAAGATGGGATATGCTTGGCCTGTTTGATTGGTCTACTTGTTCATGAGCACTCAAGTGCTTTCATAAAAACAACCGCTACAAATTGCTTCTTGTTCATTTGCCGTTCTAATGTAAACTTTGTTTTTATTTGTCCAGCTTTCCCCTTTTTATTGTTATTTTTCATTTGTCTAATTTCCCCTTTTTTATAAATTGTTTTTTGACTAGCCCATTATGACTCAGATCCAAGTACAAACCAGAGGAAATTCCGAAATTCAGCTGATAGACGATGAGAAAATTCTTACAATCATGGATTTAAAGCGCAAGCTTAACGAACACGACCCATCATCAGTTCTTCTGACATTCAAAGGAAAAATACTGACCGATTCAACTCCTTTGAGTGCACTAGGAAGGAACATTGTATTTACAATGGAGAAAGACATAGAGTTTGCACAAATAGAATCAAAGACTAATGAAAAGAGCTTATATGATAGAAAGCTTGGCGAAAAGAAGCTTTACAAATCAGTAGTAAATGATCAAATAGTGTTTCTCAAGGAAGACGAGATATTTTTCAAGGAAGGAAAGCCCTTTTTCATAACGAAGAAGACAAAAAAGCTGAAGCTTAAAGATGTTGTTGATTTTCTCAAGAAGAATCTGACCAAGGCACAGATTGTGCAGCTTCTGTTTATTATGTTTGTAGTATTTAGTAAGAATTACCCACTCCTTGCCATCATTCTCACTATTAATCTACTTAGAGTATTCTCCTTTGCACTTTTGAAAAGCAAGGCCTGGAATGAATACAAAGGACATCTTTCATACTCTGCTTTTATGTTTTTTGCCTCTCTGCTGGCTATTGATCATGAAAAATTCATTAGAAAGACAGTAAAACTCCAACAGTAAATTTCATTGTTTCCATAAACTTGGGCTTTTGGCTTTTCATATTGTTTCTAATGGCAATTTAATTCTGAATATTTTATGTGTGTTGTGTTGCCATACTTTAAATATTCTCTTTTATACTAGGCTGCATATAATCGGTGTGCTATGACCTCACTCTTCTTTTGACCAGACACTCCATAAACTGCAATTTGCTCGACACTTCTGTGCTTGGTTTTACTTCCGACGAATAACATTAAAGGAAACACGCAATTTAGCTGTTAAGGACGTCTTAAGAAATTTTATTTAACTAAATCCCCATGTCTATTAACACAGTCTTGGCAGCTGCCCTACTCAGTAATGTCTGAAATATACTTAGGTTTCTTCCAGATAAATGCACAACATCATCTCTGCATGTTCGAGCTTTAATATGTCTCATTGGACGCTCATAGCTGCCTGCCTTATATCTTTAATCTTTTGCTTGTCAATTACAATACAGTTCAATGTTTCAAAGATTTTTAACTGCTTATCTGTAAAAAGAGACAAGCCAAGATAGGAAAGTTCGTGCTCTCCTCCAAATGGCGAAAAATAAGTGATCCTTCCATCTGAAAAGATGCTATCGAGTTCACCCATCCGCGCTGGCAGTGAACCTTCGATTTTTAGCATAGCAGCAATATTTTCCACAAAGGCGTAGACATCTAAAATATCGAATTCGAATTGTAGCTCTTCTGCTATTTTAAGCTCTAGTTCAGTATCAATGGTACTTTTTGTAACACTTTTGAATAGACTCGGGCTTATTGGGTGTTCTACTATCTTTGAACTTAGAAAAACACATGTATGGCAGAGTCTTCTTAGATTCACATCAAAGTTGATGCATTTCTGGAATATGCCTTGAGACATGGCCCGTATAGGTCTGGGAAGCTTAAGCTTATTGCAAATTTCAAGAATTACTGAATTCCCATCGTGCATTCTCTTCGAAATATCTCCTTGTTTTACTTCTGCAGTTGAAGACTTTTCCATGGCCAAAGTTTGTGCAAAGTATAAAGCTGGGGCTGGGCTGTATTTTAGATTAAAAATGGTACTTATAAGACTTCAACAAGCAAGCGTACTTTCTGGAAATGTACTTCAGCCTACTAAGATTAGCTTTCCATTGTATGCTGTTTGGTTGCAATCGATAATCTTGAAGAGTAAAACACTTATAAATTAATACGAAGAGAGAAGGTGGACAGGCTTAGATAACTTCATTTTGCAATATCGACCAGCACATGTGCTGCTTTTTACACTTTTATGTATAGTTGTTATTTATTTATAATTTTCATCCCATGTTCATTAAGGATGTCATCATGGACGGCTTCAAGTGCTACACTGACAAAACGGTTGTAAAGAATTTAGACCGATTCTTTACGGCTATCACTGGAATGAACGGTTCTGGAAAAAGCAATATTATTGATGCCATTATTTTCGCTCTTGATCTCAGCACTTCCAAGTACATGAGAGTCTCGAACTTAAAAGAACTAATTAACATAAACAGGAAAGAATGTTCTGTTAGTATGTTTTTGACAATGCTGAGAAAGACAAGAGTCCCATCGGGTACGAAAGCTACGATTGCATTGAAATTACCAGAAGTCTTGATTCAGAGGGTAAGAGCAAGTACAGGCTAAATGGACATAACTCAACAAAGATGTCTATCGAGAATCTGTGCAAGAGCATTGGAATTACAAACGACTTCATTGTCATGCAGGGACACATAACCAAGATTGTAAATATGAAAAGTGCGGATCTTCAAAGTATGATTGAAGAAACAGCGGGGACTAGGAACTACAGCCTGGAAAGAGAAAAATCACTAGAACTGTTAACCAAGAAAGAATTCAAGCTAAAAGAAGCAAGAGAGCATCTTAAGAAGACCATCAGCCCATTTTTTGAGGAGCTAAAAAAGGAAAAGAAGATATATGAAGAGAACAGGGACAGTCAAGTGAATAGAAAAGCATATATCCAGGAGCTGGAAATTCTCGAAAACCAAATGGCTGGCATTGAACTAGCCTCAAAGGTCGAAGAGCTGAATAGAATGGGTGTCCAGTATTTTCAGGAAAAAGCGGAGCTGGAAAGTATGGAAATGAAAATAAAAGAAATCAGCACAATGCAAGCCATCAATGCCAGTGACCTGAATGGTAAAATAAATATTGAAAAGGATAGACTGGAGGAGCTGAGGGGGCAGGACCCATCAGAGCAAATTGATTCTAAAGTGGAGGAATATGAAAAAGGCGTAAGGATTTTGGAAAGACCACCTGTGTTTGATTTAAACGAGCTAAGCGCGAGGGAAAATATCCTATCAAAGGAAATATTAGGTGGAGCTGACATTGATAAAATAGCGGAACTTGAGAGATTGAAGGAGTTTTTAAATAGGAAAACAGTAGAACTAGAAATGGCACGCTCTGAAGTAGAAAAGCAAAATAAAAAGCTCAACTATCAAAAAGTACATCAAGCCAAGGGACGGATGCTGCGAAGATATCTCTGAAGAAATGTTGAGAATAGTTAAAAATTTACTTGAAGAATACGAATTGAAGGATGCAACGATCAGGAGTTTTGAAGAGAAGATTTCCTCCTTAAAAAGTAAGATATTTTATCCAATCATCGAGGGTGTCTATGGAACAGTTGATGAAAATTTTGATTTTGTTGATCAGAAATACAAAGAGGCTATTTTAACTATCCTAGGTGGAAGATCCAAGTTTGTTATTTGTAGAGATGAGGAGGTCGCATCAAAGGTAATCCAGACGAGTGATAGGAAAATTTCCTGTATTCCGTTGGATAAAATAACCTATTTGGAGCCAAATAGAGTACCCTACTCTTGTATAAATGCATTGGATGCAATAAGTTTCAATACGAAGTATGACAAGGCTTTCAAGCACATTTTCAGTGGATTTTATATCTTTGAAGATAAAGCAAAGGCGGCTACTTGTTGTTTTGAATGCAAAGTGGGATGTGTCACTCTGGACGGGACAGTGTATGATCCTAAAGGTACATTGACAGGTGGCAAGTCATATTTCAAATATGATGTAACAAGAATGTCGGATATTAAAAAACTAGAAAGGGATGTTGAATGCTTAAGAATGAACATGCCCCAATTTAATATTGCATGTGAGCTTAGGGGCATCTACAACTCGCTTTCAAATGTCATTTGCCTTTCAAAAGATATTTCAAGTTTGAGAAGCAAAGCTGAAATACTACAGGGTCTGGCCACGTCAAAAATAGATGTGAAGACTGAGTTACAGAATGTCAGAAATATGATAGTGGAGGCTACTAAGGAAAATAATATTAGGAGTACAGCACAAGCCAAATGCGAAATGCTGAAGAATGAAATTGATGGTCTTACCGTTATCAAAAATGATCTGGAAAAACAAATTGCCTTGTCGATGGAAAGAATTGCACAACTTCAGTCACGACAAAGAGCTTTTGAGTTGGAAGAGAATTCAAGAAGAGCATCCATTAGAATGATGGAGAGCCTTGATGAAAAACTAAAGGTTTTGATCAAATCTACTGTCAAGCTTGCATCAAGAATTGCTCGTCTCTACGACGAAATTAAATTATTGGCAAACCAGGTGTTTCAAAATCAAATGAATGAAAATCTTACGAATATATCCACTCAGATACAGCATAATGGATCGGGATTGGCCAGCATCGTCCCAGCTAATTTTACTGATAACTATATTGAATTTATGGAGGCAAGCTTTGGAGTTGAAAAGAGAATTATACTGTTCAAGTTCAACAATGACAATGTAAATACCAAGTATATTGAAGAGAGGATGGGGTTTCTAAAAGAGAAGATCCATCAGAAAAGAGTGGTTGTAAGCATGGATCCATCCAACTTTGAGCTGTTGGAGAAGAATGCAGCAGCTGTTCAGGACCTGGAAGAGAAAATAAGAAAGCTAGAAAGCGATAAGATAGAAATTCTAAAAAGCATTGAAAGGCTGAATGAGATGGGTGTGAAAGAGAATCAAAGGGCTTTTGAGCACATCAACAAGACACTCAGGACCTTCCTAGGATATTTTTTAAAGAATTCAGATGTTTTTATTTCACCCGAATTTGAAATTAAGGTTAAAGTTGGAAACTGGAAGAACTCTCTCAGCGAGCTAAGCGGTGGGCAGAAGTCCTTGATAGCTCTGTGTCTGATATTTAGCATGCTTACATTCAAGCCAGCGCCTTTTTATATTTTTGATGAGATTGACGCAGCTCTCGATTTGAATTATACACAGTCCATTGGAGAGATAATTCAGAAGGAGTTTCATGGGGCACAGTTTATTGTAGTTAGTTTAAAGAACAACATGTTTGATAATGCCAATAGAATATTTAAGGTATTTATTCAGGATCACAGGTCTAAAGTGTGTCAAATTAAATAAAAAAGAGCTTCAGGGCATTTTTGTTTATGTGCTTGGTGCAATTGGATTTTTCACGAGTCCAAATGTGGGCTGGCTGTCTTCTTCATTGTCATTATTCTCGTCTTTCTTTTGAAAACCCTCTGCAAAGTACTACCGCCTGTATCGCCTCTTTACATTTTGGGTTAGTCCTTAGTCTCTCGACCTATTTTCTTCATACGCCGCGGCTTTCCGTACCCATGTCTAGCACTGCTAAAGTATTGGATAGGCTCGTCAGAAACCTTTACTCTCCCTTGGAACCCTCAAATCTCTTCATCGAATCCCTAACAAAGTATCTAACTCCACAGCCTACTCATGCTCCTCAAATCGATTCATTCCTAAATGAAAAATCCGAAAAGGCTTTTCTTCTGTACAAAAAACTGCCGAACAACGAAGGCATAACAAAGCTGGTCTATGTGTTCCTCTGTCTAAGCAACAAAAAGCCGAGTGTGTACGAAGATTTGAGAGTTCATCTCAGACAAGGTGCCCTGGGATTTGAAACTTCATACTTCAATCCTGTCTCACTGCCTTCAATCAGATCAAAGGTTAACAATGCAGTGTTTAGCATTGTTCATGCAGTATATTCCCATGGACTGATATACCGACAGTTAAAGATTGAGCAGGAACAGCCACATTCTCTTTCTCACAGATACTTTCTTGGAAAGATACAGCCTTCTTTGAGAGACTATGAAAAATCAGTCCTGGAATCATTCTGTGACTTTCTAGATTTCTACAGTAATATGTATATTCCTTTCAAAAACATTAGGAAGTTGGGAATTTTAAACGATAGTTTCAGGAACAAAATGCACTTAAAGGCTTTTACTGCACTTGACCTGAACTTTGACAATGTCGCTCTGGCGTCCATCAATCCTCTCTTTGAGGGTTTCGAAGATGTTCTTTACCAGGTGTTCAATGAATGCACTATTTCGTATCTGCTAAATGGCAGCTTTGAAGACCCATTTTCTGAGTACTTTATTAGAAATCATGTCCTGGATTACGGATTGATTCCTCCATTCATTTCAAGGCATACCGCCGAAACTATTGCTTATATCGGAAAGTACACTGCCTTTTTGAAGAGTGTTCATCTTCTAAATATACCTCGTGAAGTTCAAAGTACGATAGGAAAGATTGATTTATCCAAAAATAGTGCAGTAAACTATCTTAAGGATGCATTGGTATGCATTAATACACTGTTATACAAAGGATTCTTTGAGAACTTTAAGATATTGGATCTTCTTGAATTTATTCACTCTACCTTTCTTTTTGGTAGAATTGACTTCATTGAAAAGCTGTTCACATCTCTGAAAGAGTCCAGGAAAACTGGAAGAAAAAACATCTGCAATTTATTGGAAAACGCATTGAATTCTATCTTTCCAAAGTCTCCGTTTAACTCCCTAGTTGATATTTATATTACCCAAGAAGAATTTATTAAAAGTGATGACGCGAGGAGTGGGGCTGGGGCCTGACCAGGGTTCCGAGAGCTTTTCTCTGTACATAAAGCTGGACTATCCAGTTTCGCTCCTAATTGAAGAGGAATTCGTTATCAAGCTGGTTTATATTTTCAAGTTCTTGTGGAAACTAAAAAAGATTGAGCATTTGGCTGGAAGACTGAGAGAACTAAAATACTTTAATTTTATTCAGAAATTGCAGTTCTACGTGTTTAACGAGGTTATTGGCAATTTTTCCATTGAATTTCCAGATTTTGAGAGCTTCTGTTTTGATGTTTTCAAGAAAAACATCAACAAAAGACTGGACAGTATTATGAAAGGGCTATTCATTAACACAAGAGCTAAGAAGACGGAGATGATGCTCTTCAGTCTTGAAAGATATCTTGTGGACAAGGGTACTAGCAACAGAAACGTGAATGAGGATGAAGTGGTTCGGGCTTTGAACGACTTCTGTGAGTATTCAAAGGGAGAACTTGTGGGTACATATCTTTTTAATTTACAAGAATGTCTGCAATGAAGCATGGCAGTGCCAATTGTAAGTGTTAATAGCTCAAAATCTAGAGTAAAATGTGCTGTGTTCTTCAAATAAATATCTCCAAATAGTTCCTACGTCTCACTTCCAATAACTTCGCCTAGCGGCTGGAGGTGAGCTTTTATGGGCTTAAGTATTGTAATAAAATTAAGCGGGCTCTGCACTGTTCAAACATCATGGCTGTTTGTTGTTTAATATGGTGCAGTAGTTCACTTTAAATTAGCTTCAAGTTTGCTACATGCCCTATGCCAGAACAAGAACCAGATGGCGATACAAGCAGAGAAATAAGTCTGCTCAAGGCTGAACTGACGCTTCTTAGAGCAAACATGAAGAAGATGGAGAAGGAAAATGATATATTACGCGATGAAAAGAGAAGATTCGTGTTGGATAAGTTTGAACTAGAGCAGGAGCTAAAGAAAAAGATCACCCTACAGCTAAAAGAGGACAAAATAGCAGAAAATCAAAAAAAGATGCTAAAAGCAAACACGATATGCACCAAGGACAGCGATGAAATATCCTCAAGATTTATTTTATGGCAGGCTATTAACTGTTCTGACTTTAATTCGGATGATAGTCTCCAAAAGTTTAAATTCTTCAGAGACTATTTTTTTGATGACTTCTTTTCAATACCTGATGACAATGCACTTAAGGTAGTTGAACACTACTTCAAGCACCACACGAGATTATTTTTCGAAGCATATGCCTTATTTAGCTGCAAGAAATCCGTGTTCCAGCAGTTTTCCCAATACATCTTCGAAAACAATTCGTTTGTGCAGCAAAAAGTTGAAATTCTGGAGTGTGTGCCTCCAGAATGGACCTTGGATCTGCTAGAAACAAGTCTGAAAAGATTTTTGGTGCTGAATAAGAAAAGGCTTTTGCACTTTATCAGGAATATCGCTGAAAAATGCCCGTCATACCTCATCAAAGTATTCTCAAAGCAGGACTTTAACGATGTGCTGCTCCATGAATCACCCATTGGATACAAGATTATAAGCAGCATAGCAACCCAGAAAATCAGTGGTCTTGTTGATGAAACCAATCTGCACTTAGTACCCAAGCCATTCCTTGAAATATTATTTGATGACCAATACATAGACATTATTTCATAGGAAACGGTTTAATATTAATGCGGAGTATGGTCAGAATGGCCAAAATGTTGTACTTTTGGCGCAGAAATGTCCATGTTTTGATTACAATGCAGGTTGTCGGCCTTTTACCTTAAAATTCGATAAATATCCTCAAAATCACACTCTGTGCACAGCATTTTGTAAATATCTTGAAAGAGTATTAAAGGCGAGTTCTCCACCATCATCTTCTGTATATTATTCTTTATAAAACTTATCGAATCGATGCAAAACGTGGGCTGATCTTCATAAGTAAAGATGTCGATGACTTCAAGATCATCGTCTTCGTACTTCTCGTATTTCCTGATGATTTTGTTGATGTTTTGCTTGTACTTGTTAATAATTTCCTTTTTTTCACTCTCCATAAGACTTTTCTGGGCAAAGCCCAAAGACAAAATTTTACACACAAGCGTGCTTAATAGAAGACATGTCGTAAATAGAAATCAATAAAATACAGCACATTTAGCCACGTTTTTAAGGGCTCACAGCCGTGAATATCGAAAAGTGGATTCTTTGATTGCTAGGCGTTATCTATGATACCCGAAGAATGCTCATCTACTGCCAATAAAATATCCTTAAATATCAATATGCATCAAAGCCAAAACAATCCTTTGAGTAATATCAGTTTTGCATTAAACTAGCATTTAGAAAAGACTTTTGGGTGGTAATTAAGCTTTATTCTGAATCATCAAAAACTATCTTGTTTGGATTCTTTTGGCTGCTAAATGACTTGCTTTGGGGACGCTTCTCAAACTTGCCCTTTCCCGAGGACTTCTTAGAATCGTCAAACTTCTTGTTTTTATCTCCCTTTGAATTGAACTTGTTTTCCTTTTGGAATCTGCTCTTGTGAGAACTCTGGCTGATGTCGCTGCTCTCATCACTGTTGGTATTCTTGCTTCGGCCATAAAGTCGGTCTGTGCTTCTTTTCTTATTCCTATCCTCGTTTTTGTTGCCTTCAATGACATATAACGTCCGCTCATTCAAAGTGTGCTTGCCTTTCAGTGCCCTTGTGATTGGATCAGGTTCAGTATACTCAATAAAGCAGAATCCTTTGTTCCTTTCTGTATTCTCATTATCAACAGGTAGGCTAATGTTATAGATTTTTCCAAATCTCTCAAAATACTCCTTCAGCTCAGATTTGGTCGTGGTATAACTCAAATTCTTTACAAAAAGAGTATAGATCTTTCTGTTTTCTCTCGGCTTAGCTTGGAACACCGCTACTTTTCTTCCTAAGAGCTCTGTCCCATCTAGTTTTAGAGCCTTTTGGGCATCGGCCAATCGTTTAAACTCAACATAGGCAAAGCCCTTGTTTCTTCGTAGATCATGTGTCATGGGAATTGTAACCCTTATGACTTCCCCAAGTCGCTGCATTTGCTGTCTTAGGTCATCCTCTCTCAGATCATAGCCAATGTCCTTGATGAACACCGTTCTTTGTGTTTCTTCGTCGCACTCTTCCTCGCTTCCACTTTGAGTCTCATCCTCGTTTGTTGTTTCCACTGCATCCGAAAGCTCCTCTTCACTACTGACATTACTTTCGGACACGGTTTCTTCTCCAGATACTTCAACATCTTCTAGCATCTCTTCAGCCTGTTCAATCTGGTTGTCGGAGTACTCCAGTTCAGACCCAGAACACTCTTCGTCAGAGAAGGATGTCTCTTCAGACTCGTCATTCCAGACTGGTTTCTTGTTCAACGAACTACTTTTCTTCATTTTCGGCTGGGCAAAAAAATCATAAAAAATAAGAAAAAGAAACTTTATTTAGATCTTAACCAATCTCTCAGTATGTCTGATGCATTTTCATACTGCACACTATTGTATAAATAGTCTCAGATAAACGATAGGCTCCAACCCTAAAAACTGTTGTTCTGCTAATCCCTATGGGACATACTGTTTTTGAGCCACAGTTCTTCAAGATTACGGAGCTAAAAGAAAAGGTGGGTATGGTTCAGCTAATAGAAAATACAAAAGTTCCTGTTACGTTCAATCAGCTGATGAAAAGTGAAGATGCTTTTACTCATATTTTTGTATTTGATGAAAAATCAATTGAAGTGCCAAGCCTTATTGCATTTTGTCGGTATTTCAAGATAGAACTGTACAAATTGTGCCCAGACGACATCAGAGAAATGAAGAGTAAAATCAAACACTCACAGATTGTTTGTATTCCGGCTGGTTTTCCTGGAACTGAAAAGCTAAAAACTATACTTGGAAGCTTGAAAAGCACGAAGATAGCCGAGGGTATTTGTAAGATTAGAATATAGAAGTAAGGTGGATAGCACTGCCTTGGCTTTGCAGCATGTTTGTTTGTCATTGAAGAGTTTAAAGATAAGTAATAAAACCGTTTTTATCGGTTATATTTTGCTTGATTTATATTTAATGCAATATGAATCGAAGTTCAAGGCATGGTTGAATATTGCTTTGTCACGCTTTATGAATCGTCTTTTGTATTTGCACTTTTCTTGTTTGTTAGTAAAATTTTTGTGAAAAATTTTCACCCAGAACAAATGGTAGTTCCAATAAAGTTCATTGGGAACACGTACAAGACTGCATCGAACAAAAGAGTTAAAGTCATTACGCCCTCCAAGAAGATTAGCTTTATTAAGGAAGGTAAGAAGGCCAAGATGCATCGCTGCCACGGCTGTGAACAACTTCTTATCGGTATCGCTGCGTTGAGGCCGGCAGCTTTTTCCAGGCTGCCCGTTTCACAAAGAAGAGTTTCTAGACCGTATGGTGCTACACACTGCTCTAATTGTGTTAAAAAGAAAATCATTTCTTCATTTTTGAATGATGAACAGAAGCTTCTGAGTAAAAAGAATTAAAATTTAACAATATTAATTTGTTTCTTATTGGCGTTTAAGTAGATATTATATGCATGGGTATGACAGGCAAAGCTCTATTGTAGATCTATTATTATGTGTGGTGATGGATATGAAAATGCAAAGGCTCTAACAGCCAGTTGGTTATGCACAAGTGCTTTCCAGCCGTGGAATTTTACAGTGTTCTTTTTACTTTTAAATTCTGTTTGAACAATAGCCCAAGATATGGAGCTTGCAAAGTACTTTGCAATGGAAGACGACAACAGAATATACATCGAAAAGTCGTTTAAGGGAACACAGGAAGAGTATCTTAAAGCCCTTGAAGATTCTAAAACAATATATGTAAGCAATATTGATGAGAATATCAAAGAAGAGAGACTTTGGATGCTTTTTTCAATGGTTGGAGAAGTTAAACGGGTCATAATGGGCATTAATCGAGGTCTTTTGACGTTTTGTGGGTTTTGCTTTGTTGAGTTTGAAAGAAAAGAAGATGCTGACAATGCAATTATTTTCTTCAAAGATTTTTGCCTTGATGGTAAATTTCTAAAGGTCGACAAGGACATGGGATTTGCTGAAAATAGACAGTACGGAAGAGGAGTATTTGGCGGGACAGTGAGAAGCGATAACAAAAGAAGGAGGTACAGTTGAGTGGACTTGCCCGTTCCAGGTTGTTTAAGGAAATCTTGAAATCAGTGATTAAATCAAGATTTGAAAGCTAAAATTTTTAACAAAGAAAACAAATCAAAGCCTTAGTTGTCAAACTCGATTAGGTCTTTTCTCTTTCACTGCTGTTAAATATCATGTGCGTCTTTTCTGATGCTACACCTGGCAAACTTGAAGCAGCGAGCTTGTTGGAAATCAATTTTGCATGTTTGTGCACGCCATTGAAAATCCAAAAATACTCTGCTTTCAACAGTTGGTTAGGTTTGCATGGTAATGCTGGTGGTTTTTAAATAGCCATGAAACCACGTGTAATAACCGAATTTTAAGCTTCTTCTTATTCAATTGTTGGGTGATCAAAATATTAGCAATTGAATTTGAAACAGGCAGTTCGGTGGTGGACTGTGTGCTCATTTAATTCCCTGCCAGTTGCCTTTGAGGTTAAATTCTTTGCATGATTATTTTACTGGCTATCTCTTTTAATTTTTCATAAAAACTGAATGGTAAGAGTTTAAGCCGCACAATTGATTTGATTTCATTCTTATTGATTGTAGTTGAGCCGCGTCTTTAAACTTCACTTAAATCTGCCTTCAATTTCTGATCTATCACACATTTCCTTCAAATAGAAATACCAAATGCCCAAACTGTTTTGAATTGAAAGGCGTGATGAAATGCACTTAAATGTTTGTGTTTTGTGTCCAAATTTTTCATTCTAGCATTTCTGCATGTTTTCTTTTTGCACGTTTGTCACTATGTAAGTTTTAAAAAATGACAGGAAAAGAGCTAGCACAAAAAGAGGGGTGTTCCTGCACTTTCATACACATTGTTTGCACATGGTTGGTCTGTCTCTTGGTTTTATTTGTAATTATCAATTGGTCAAATTTTTAATTTTTTTGACAGTTTTAATTTCTTAATTCAAAAATAAACAAACAAACATTTCAAAAAACTTGACAGCATTGCAGTTGTAATGCTAAATATTGATAAAAATGATATCAAACAGAATTTGACAGATGTAACAATTATTAAAAATTTTAAGCTTATGATTTATTGTAAAACAAATATGATGTTACATAAATATTAGTTTTATTCAGCCCATGGTGAACGTTAAGGACTATGAAGATGCAAAATTGTTTGTGTATTTTATACGAAATGTTAGAGAAAAGCCAGATAGAATAGGTTCGAAGGCATTAAACAATGCCATAACCAACTCTCTGTGCAATACGGAGGATAAATACAAATGCATCTACTGCGGATGCGAATATGTCTATAGAAGAAGCTTAATTTCCCATCTGAGGAGGCTCCACAACATCAGAAGTGTGGAATAAACGTAGCTTGATTAAAAACGCCCATGTTTGGCTGACTTTTTGTTTAAATTCACTTCATTTGGTTTTTTGTATTTTTAATTTTTCTTTCAAAATTTTAATGAGCACTCTGAAAACGAAATGCAAGCAACTCACCCTGTTAATTTGACAATTCCCAAATGATAAACAGCATTGGCGTTTATCAAGGTTTGTTTGCTTAATTCCACAGCTGTGTCCGAAAAGACTCAATACAGCATATTAAAACGGCTGGCTTGCCAGAAGAATGTCCCACAGCTATGGCCTCAACAACTTTAGCACTACGCGTGTTGTTGATCTGTGCATAAAACAGCAGACACTTTGCAAACTGGAAAAACTAGTGCTGCCCAAAACTAACTATCAATGGGCATTTTCTATATTAACTTGTTTCATGTGTATTGAACAAACTTCAGCAATCATTAAAGGTAGAGAGGTTTTCAAAGGTATGAAAGGGCTTATATAAATATATGGCCTTGATTGTAAAATATGACAGTTTGAGAGAATTTGTGATCTTTAATTATGCTTAAACATAGATCACATAATTACAGTGGGTTTCCTATCATTTGTTACAGTATGTATAACAAATGTTTCAAGTATTAAACCATTATTTTCTAACGCAAAGGAATGCCGAACGAGAAGGACAAGCTGCTTAAAATATTTAACAAATATGCAACTGCCAATGTAAAGTCTATTGGAATTGGAATGGGAAGTACCATGTTAAAATTTTCTGAAATTTTGCCCTCCAAGTATTTATATTTTCCAGCATCCAACCAAACGCTAATGTTTTTGAAGAACAAAACAGTATCATCACTTCAAAATGCATCTACAATGGATCTTTATTTTGATGGTGCTGATTATTATGACTGTTTTGGAAATCTAATCAAAGGTGGTGGCGGAGCATTAACGGTTGAGAAACTAATGATAAACATGTCGAAAAAGTCGGTTATTGTGGTTCAAAATAATAAATACGTAAATAGTTTTGAGGAGCTAGCCATTCCTGTTGAGATTCTCAAGGAAAGCTACGGTTATTTTCTAAGAGTCCTCAAAGACCACAGCGTTCAGGTAAATTACGACTCGTGGATAATCTCAGTCCCTTTTTTGACAGATAACGGTAACTACATTGTTGATGTGAATTTTGATTATGATTTTATCCAAGACTGTAAAAGGTTTTCAGGTGTGATAGAGCATGGGTACGTGTCAAATAACTTAAAATTTGAAATAGAGGAAATATAAGCATACGTTAGGCTTCAGATATTGAATGACATTTTTACCAGTAAAAGGCTTAATGATTTATTGTTATATAATTAAACATATCATAATGTCAAAATATATCTGAATATGCCATGTAAAGTGCAATAGATTTTGTATCGCTATTGCCTTTTGAATTTTTTTCATGTGCTTGCATTATTTGCACTCTTTTGAGCATTTTCAACAACCCTTCGATGCAGTCAAGTGCGTACACAAGACAGATTACAAAGAGATTCAAGCTTGCCAAACATGTCAGAGAAATTTACAAGCACCGAAATTTGAGCTTCTTTCCGCTCCATTTTAAGTTTTCCAAACCAGTTTTGATACTTTCAAGGGAAATACAAACTGCTTTTAACTCAGTTCTTTTAGTTAAGGATTTTTATTTCGTAATTTGCAGTTGTCTCTTGAGTGGAGATGATGAAAAGCAGCTTAAGAAATTAAACGAAGACATTGTTCTATTCAAAGACGAGTTTATTGCTGAAATTGATGAATTTAATGGTCATATCAATCAGAATCACAACCATGGTTCAAGGCTTGAAGCCGTTTTGAACTATTTAAGAATCAGCCATCCACAAGGAACCTTTGACATTCTGACACAAAGTAACCTCAAACAATACGTAAATCATTTACCTGTTTTTGATGTTGTGTTTAATCAAATGAGTTTCTATCAATCCAACACCCGTGTCTTTGAGCCTTATCTGGAAAACCTAGACTTTCTACACAGATCAGGAAAAGTTACAAAGGGAACGTTGATGATCAACCCACTCAATAATCTTGAGGGTGAAGTTGTAGAAAAAGAAAAGAGAACAAAAATCTATGATAGAAACATCAACAGGGCAATGCATGGAGATGAGGTATTTCTTGAAAATGACAAAGTTGTCGGAATTTTCAAAAGGAAAACAAGGATTGTCGCAGGCACAGTGTTTAAACTGGAAAATTTCAATGATAGTGCACGAATCGGATATGTCCGACCAATAGACAGGCGATTGCCTGATATTTTTGTACTAACTCACTTAAATGCTTCCGATCTGTTCAAAAAGGTTGTCGTTCATGTTCTTGACTGGGAATGTTCAAATGAAAATCCCCGTGGCGTAATATTTAAATTCTTGGGTAAAAATGGTGTGTTTGAAGATGAGGTGAATGCCATATTCGAGCATTTTCAAATCGAGTACTTCAACAACAATTGGATTGATGTGTGCAACCGTCGAAGAGAAGAGATTGGTGAAAGAATCCTGCAGTGTTCCGATGACAATACGCCTGGGGGCTTGGGATTCGACAGCTTTCATTTCTCTATTGAAAGAGTTATGAAAGAAGTCTTAGATGGTAAAAGAAAGGATCTGAGAGACCTTGATATCTGCTCAATCGATCCTAAAGGATGCACAGATATTGATGATGCCCTTCATTGTCGGGTCTACGATGACCACATCGAAGTTGGTGTTCATATTGCCGATGTCTCATCCTATGTTCTACCTGATTCAGTTTTAGATATTGAAGCAAGGCATAGATCAACTACCGTGTATTTTCCAGATAGAAGGATTGATATGCTTCCACCATTTCTCTCTTCAAATCTTTGTTCTCTCCTTGAAGGAAATGATAGAGCTGCATTCTCTTGTATTTGGAAACTTGATAAAGGTTTTAATATCATCAATGCGGATATATTTAGATCGTTGATCAGATCCAAAGCTGCACTTACATATGAAGAAGCTAACGATATTATAAAGCATGGATCGGCTGTATCATCTACAAGAAATGCATTGAGACCAGCACTAAAACTTCTTTTAGAGATTGCAACAAGACTTCGAACTCAAAGATTTGAGAATGGCGCACTGGAATTGAGTGGACAGGAGATCCGTATCAATCCTGATGGTGAAATTGAGATAAAAGAGTCTATACCAACACACTATCTTGTTGAAGAATTTATGTTATTGGCCAACATAACGGTTGCCTCGTTTATTCATAAGTTTAATCCAGAGTATTCTCTGCTTAGAAAGCACCCACTTCCATCTGCAATAGAGTTGGACATTGTTGATGCTACATCATCCAAGAGCTTGAATGACTCTTTGAAAAAACTCGATCAGGAACAGTCCATGATTGTGAAACGTATTATCACAAGATCTATGCAACAGGCCCTGTATTTTTGTAGTGGTGAATCTTCTGATTTCCATCATTACGGCCTGGCTACTGACATTTACACCCATTTTACTTCACCTATTAGACGATATCCTGATATTATTGTTCATAGAACTCTTTCGTATATTCTGGATAATAACGAAATAATGATTGACCATCTGAAAGACTTCGTGAACACCAAGGCATGTTCATTAATGAATTTTAGACACCGAAATGCTCAAAACGCATCGAGAATGGCTGAAGAGCTCTTCATTATGCATGTACTTGACGATAGAGATCTTATGGCCCATGTGGTTAGTATTAGGAGTAACGGTGTGACTCTATTCATTCCTATGTATGGGATTGAGGGCTTTGTTCGTCAATCCACCCAGTACAAGCTGTTTGATAGTCTTAAGGTCCGTGTCAATAGGAACTTTCCAGATTACTGCTTGAACAGGTTCCTTAAAATTGAAATTGTCCAGTGAAAATTTTGCTAAGTTTTTGATATTCTTATGAGTTAGTCGAGTTTGTTAATAAAGCCTTTCTTTTTTGCCGCTTCCTTGTACAGCATGTCTTTTTGTATTCTTTTTTGGGGTATTTCGAATGTACATTTTAAGCAATCTTCAATAGTGCTTTGAATAGTACCTATGCGTTGTTGGATGGGATGCCTTCGGTGTTGATAGTTAGTTATACTGAAAGACTGATGAAGTGGTGGGCTCGAGTGTTTCTGGGAGTAGATTAAACAAGAAGCCCGATAGTATGAATGCATCTTGAAAGTCCATAAACAAAAACATTTTGCTTTACTCAATAAATTTATTCATCCATCCATTTCTGCGTGTACATCATGAAGATGCTTGACTAATTCAAGTCTTTTAATATACCTTCTGTGGCAAAAAGCACATATAAACCCTGGGGTCTCGCCCGGCAGAAGCGGTGGAAGGTCGTCATCTTCACCAGGCTTGTATAAATCTAGAATTTTCTGCTTTGTTTTGTCCTTAAAACCTTCAATTTCAAAATCATCGTTGTTGTCATTTCGTTGATTGTCCATACTGGGATTTACAAATTTTTTTATATAAATGTTTGAATGTCCCAAATAGCACTTTTTTGAAAGCTTCATCCGTCTTTTGCAGTATATTTGTATCTGTGATGCCCTGAACATCAAATCTGTAATTATCAGTACCATCTTCTGGGCACTTTGACTTAGACTCAGCCATCTCAGAAGATAGCGCATTTTCATGCTCATTGCCAGAAGAACAGTTGCTGTCTTCTAAACTATATTCCCTATTGTCATGTAAAGCTAAGTCTGAGCTGCAATCAGTTTCTGTCTCGCTCTCTTCTCGTTTTGGACTGGCTATTTCTCTTTTTACAAAGCAATTTGTAAAATTATGGTTTATAACATCAACAATGTCGTTGTAATAGATAATCTTTGAACTATCAAACACATTTTGTGACTTTATGTAAGACTGTGCATCATTCTCTTTTAAAGTTCTTTTTTGTTTTTTAGCGCATGAATTTTCACCCTGAACTATGAAAAAAGGCCTATGCTTGAGTATTGAAAGTGTCTGATGAGCACCATTTTTAAAGCTCAAGCGTCCCTCTGGCGCTGAATGAGACCTGGAATCAGTAAAAATTTTCAATGCTTGGCTTGTCTTCGGCAGATTTTTTGTCTTTTTGTCTGTGCGGTAGTGACTTGCCAAAAAATTAGACGAATCTTCATTTTTAAATCTGCTCACCACTGCTTTTCTATTATACTTTTCCCTATTATCCTCACAGTACATTTCATAGTCGAATGGCTCGGCATTGTAATAGTCCTCCACCATCTCAAATCTTTGTTGTCTATGGCAGGAGTTTAGGAAGTGATTAAAAAGAAAGGCCGCTTCGTAGTCTTTGGGATCAAACTTTTTATTTGTCACCATTTAGGGTGTTTAGGTAAATTTTTTTAAGAAATTAAAAATTTCAAGGAAATCTCAATAGTAGGCAATGACTGCAAGTACACACATGTGAATCATCCTCATTTTGTGCATTTCCCCCACTTTTTGATAAATTTTTATGTCTATTTACAATTTTAAATACCAACTTTAGTTTATGATCATAAAAAAATCAATTTAGTAATTACTCTTTTGATTTAAGCTTATTGTGAAAGGGCATTGATTTTATACTCATTGACATAACTATAAATTATATAGAAAAACTACTCAAGCAACGAGTATTTAATTAAAGAGGACCTGTTCTAAATTATTGTACTATTAATAATTCAAGAATAAGAATCCTCAATATTGTTTGTTTTTATTGATTTTTACTGATCACTCAATATGTCAATTTAAATCAAAATAAAAGTCATTGTGTAATGATCACAAATGTAGTTTAAATTAAATTACAAACATAGTGTGCTGTCATGAATTGTGAATAAATCCGAGTTGATTAATTGCTAATTGATTTTTAATCATTTAAAGCTTAGATGATATCAATCCATGAATTTTTTTAAATTATGCACTTCAAAACTATCACATTATTTTTTGGAAAGTGTATTAGTGTTGAAAGACGTTGAAATTTATTCCATTAGTGAGCATATTGTTGAATATTTTTGCCATTTGGGATTTTTTGTAGTATCATTCATCTCATCATAATTTTTCAAAACACTCTCAACTGAGCTGAAAATCGCCTTTCCATTGCATATTCCAATCACACCGCTGGTAACCTGGTTTAAACATACTTCTATGGCTTTATACGCTGACAATCGTGCATGAATACGATCCAATACCGATGGCAATATACCTCTTTCTAAGTGGCCTAACACACTGTAGTTATATGCAATACTTTCATCCGAACACAGTATCTTGCAGAGACTTTCAGTAGTCATATAATCGAATGTGCTTTCATTCCTGAAAATCATCACAGAATTGCTTCCTTGCTTTTCTAAAGCGGTTTTGATTTTTTTTTTGGTCAAAATTAGATCTTCAAGCTTATTGACTTTTGGACTGATTACATCAAAGACAGAGCAAGAAATTCCACCAATAACTGTTAAATATCCACATTTTCCGCCAGCAATTTCAATTACATAGACAGTCTTTTTTATCGACATGGCTGTCAGGCGACAAGCCTCAGAAGCTATTAAAATTGCGTTTAACGCTGTATCGCTTCCAATACTCATATCTGAACCGGGAAAATTATTTGATATGGTACAAGGTATAATGATTATTTTAGTATTTGTACGTGCCAGCTTTAGATTTACTGTTCCACCAACTACTATTAGATAGTCTATCTGAAGTTCTTCTATTCTTCTTTCAATAGTATTGATGTCTACGTTTTTTGTGTCTGATGTTCCAATAATGATTCCACCCTGGTTATCAACTAGGGAAAATTCAAAGAGATCGGCTTTTCTAACATTAACATTTATCATGCCATTATAACCGTTAAAAAAATAAAAAATTTCCACGTCTTTGCATAGTCCAAATTGCACTAAACTATTTAGCACAGTGTTCATCCCTCCTGAGCTAGGTCCTTCCATTAGAACACCAATCCTTAATCTTTTTTTTATCATAAATAGCTTCTCTACCTTTTCTGAGATCAAGCTGGAACTGTCAAGTTTCTTTTCGTTGTGAGCATGCAGATAGCCTATTGAATATTCTCTGGGATACAAGTGTTCTTTGAAAAACTTCTGGCTCAGGCTGTGTCGATATCGTTCATGTATCCAATAAATTTGCTGAAAATACTCATTTCTCATTTTCAATACCTCATCATATCGCTTTTTGATAAAATATTTTCTCACCATTTTGGACTTTCTCACAACTTCATATAAATCTACAAAAATAAATTCATCGCTGACATTGGCAGCCATCACGGGAATATTTGACCCACCCATTATATATTCAACAATCTTCAATCCAAACACTGTTCCCAAAAACCTATCCTGTGCAGCAGTCATCCCACCCCTCTGGACATGGCCAAGAACTAAACTACGCACTTCCATGCCTGCATTTCGGATCTCCTGTTTAATTTCGGATGTTGTTATTCTATTACCTTCTGAATCTATTGCGCCTTCTGACACAAAAACAAAAATATTCATCTTGTGATTAAAATAAGCTGTTTTCAACGATTTTATCATTTCACATCTCCAGTCTTTAGGGGGTGCTTCAGGGATAAAGATATATTCCGCTCCTATTGCAAACCCTGCCATTAGCGTTATCCATCCACAATTTCTACCCATACATTCCAACACAAATACCCTCTTATGTGACCTCATTGTTGATGTTAGTTTCTCAACAACCTCCGCCACCCTAGTTATTGCAGTGTTGCTGCCAAGAGTAAAGTCTGTACCAATAATGTCATTGTCAATAGTGCCTGGTATGCCTACTATCTGAATATCATATGGCTTTTTAACGCTGAAATTAAATTCATCCGAAGCTTCGGGTCCTAAATAGTCAACAATGACATCCTCCACTTTCTCTGTGCTGAGACTTTTAGTAGTTAGCTTATCTGATTGTGATATACTGTCCACTGGTGTTGTACTATGTGGTGAGTCTTTTATCCATGTTCTTTCGTTCTTTATCGTCTCTATCTTTGAAGAATTTAACCATCCCTCTGCTATAATCTCCTCACACAATTCTTTGAATTCTTCTTTCAGAATAAGTGCACCCTCCATACTACCCTCTCCGCCTATAACCACTAATGCATTAATATTCCTGACTAAAAGATTAAATGCAGCTTCTTTTCGACCTTTACGTGTTTTAAACTTCTCGGATCTAGCAGAAAGTAAATATGTTCCACTTTGGCCACTACTATGAGTTTCATTGTCCCAACCTAGCTCTCTAATATCACCTCTGATTAATCCCTCAAAGCCTCGATATATTCCAAAAACTTTGATATTATTTTTTAAGGAGTATCGCACTATACTTCGGACTGCAGAATTCATTCCTGGTGAATCGCCCCCACTTGTTAAAACACCTAATCGGATATCGGAATAGGACTTTTTTGCCTCTAATATAATCTCCGTTCCAATGTTATCGTAGATTACCGTCTGATCTTGCTCCTTTCTTTTTTCTATAAGCTTTTGATTCATGATTTCATCGTAGTGCTTTCTACCAATGCATAACCTCAAATTCCCATCGAATGACTTTATATACGTGTCTCGGGTGCTGCATAGCTTTATTGAGGTATTGTTTAGTGTAGCAAAGAGGCCAAGGGACTCGTATAAACTCACAGTGTCCTGTGACACTTTATCATCTTCAATTACCAACTCATCTATATACCCCCTCATAAACAACTCGTTTTTTTTCTATATATAATTATCTGAAACAAAAATATTCTATTACAATTAATTCCCCATGTTTAATTTCCAATTAGATTGAAAAAAGAAAAAAATCAGATTGGTGGAATTTTTCAATATAAGCATAATATTTGATTTTAAGAGCAAAGGCTTTTATAACCGCATTCTACGGTCAATATAAGCTTGCTTATTCATAGTTTTAGCATATCTGTCTATACTTCAAGTACGTTTACTTGGAGCATAATGCAAAATTGAATTCCAATATTCTTAAAGTCTTTGGCAATTCTAGTGAAATGATGATTCTTATTAATTCACTAGTAGAACAGCGGTTCAAAGCAAAATGGATCGTGTGCTAATCTTGAACGTCATCTCTTTTCTGGCTATCTGTTTTAGATAATAAGCTTGCATGGCTTTGTTTATTATTTTATAAGTAGATTAGCATCATTTTTAATTTGCTAA
>NW_006889844.1:0-8884 GCF_000231115.1 Vittaforma corneae ATCC 50505 | reverse complement strand
ATTTTAATCCACTCTAGCTAAAATTTTGCACCCAAAGATGAACGAACGATCAAGTAAAGTTTCAGAAACTATCGATCAAGCAGTGCACAGTTTATTTCTGACACTTTCTTCTTCATATGGACCAAAAGGAATGGATAAAATGTTAATTCAAGGAAAGAACACTGTCATTACTAACGATGGTGCAACCATAATGGGTTTTTATAAAACTCATCCTATCCATAAAATACTCAGTAACGTGAGTATAACACAGGATACAAACTGTGGTGATGGAACCACATCTGTAGTACTTCTAATAGGCTGTCTCATGGAGCAAGTAAAGAAGATGAAGGATGCACAGATTCATCCTTCAAAAATAGTAAATGCCTTAGGAAATTGTAAAGAAATTGGCAATGAAGTACATTGATGAGTCTAAGGTTAAAATTGACCAAAATGAGTTTTTAGCTGTTGTTTTGACTACATTGAGCTCTAAAATTGCAGCGAAATCTTTAAAAATGGCACAGGTTGCTGTAGATGCTCTTGAGTTTGCTAAAAAGGAGGATATCCAAATTATTAAAAAGGCAGGTGGAAGTATTGACGATATTGAGCTTATCAATGGTGTTCTTATCGATAAAAACGTTGAAGTTAAGAGTGGTGCGGCCAAGGCTCTGATCCTTCAGTTTTGTATTTCAGCACCCAGAACCAATCTTGACTCGAAAATTATTATTAACGACTATTCACTTATGGAGAAATTTGTCAGAGAGGAGAGAGAGTATGTGTTGAACATTATTAAAAGGATCAAAAATACAGGTGCAACCTTATTAATTATACAGAAAAACATTGTGAGAGAATCTTGTTCCGATCTTGCTCTTTACTTTTTAAACAAAATTGGTATTTCAGTTATCAATAATGTTGATAGGAAAGATGTCGAGTATATTAGCAAATTCTTGGGAATTGCACCTGTCACAGATATAGATTTACTCGGTGTGCCCATTGACGTTGAAATTGAGAAGATCCACAACATGGTATGTTTTAAGAATGTTGGGTATACGATTTTTGTTAGTGGATGTGACAATTTAGTGTTAGATGAAGCTGAAAGGTCCCTCAATGATGCTCTTTGTGTGGTTAAGTGTTTAAAGGATGAACCATATATTGTTGCAGGCGGTGGTGCAATTGAAACTGGCATTTCTAATCTTCTTGATCAATATACAGGGCCTCATAGCCTTCTCATTAAGGAAATTGCATCTGGATTTCTTGGAATGCCTCATTTACTGGCTCATAACGCAGGCCTTTATTCAACAGAAATAATCTCGAATTTGAAGAAGAATATTGGAATTAACAGGCATTTGGGAATCAGTCTTAGAACAGAATTTATTGCAGATATGGTAAATGATGATGATGTGGTGCAGCCTGCTGCCGTGTCTAAAAGTATGATAACGCTTGCGATCGAGACTGTTCAGATGCTTGCAAAGATAGATGATATTCTTCCAGCAATGCACTAATTAATGAATATTACTTAAATTTTTATTGTAATGTGCATTTCGTTATTAAAAATGTCAAATTTATCACTGTTTATTAAATTAGACCTGTTTTAATTTGATGGATATTGATATTGACATATTAATGCATCAAATATCTTAAAAACCACATTTTAAGACAGCGTGGCCGAGTGGTTAAGGCGGTTGATTCGAAACCAACTGGGTTTATCCCGCATCAGTTCAAATCTGGTCGCTGTCGATTTTTATTGTATCTGTATAGATTGATGTGTTGTACCTATTTCTTCATTTAGTTAAAATAAGCCTCCATGTTATGGTATAATATTGATATCAATGAATGGCTATAATGATACTATGTTATGCTTAATAAGACATAAATGATTTTTATATGACAAATAAAAGTATAAAATTTACACATTTACTCACATCTACATCAGCCTCCAGAAAGTCTACCCTTCAAGCACTTTATTATTGTATCTATGTTACTACTTCTTCTCTTTCTGAAATATACTTTCTTTTCTAATAGATATTCTTTATACTTGACAACAGTGTTGAGAATAGACATTAATGGTAGGCTTTCAACAAATAAAAATGGCAAGAAATAGGTTATTATTATCTCCAGTTCTTTCTCATCATTTAAAAGAATCATGTTTTCGAGAGTTTTCATGTGTTTCTCAAGCATTGCTATTATATATGCCTCGTGTTTCAAAAATATTCGCTGTACTGTTTGACTATCAAGCAAGAATTTAGAAGAAACTCTAAGGATCAAGCTTGGATCGGCACCGTCAAACTCAAAAAGTATATCGAGTATTCTAGGCGTGGGTCTAATTACACTATTTACAGCATCGATGAGCATCAGCGTCCATAAATATTCATTTTCATATTTATGGCTTAAATCTTTAGAAGAAGGCTTCATTCTATAGTCTTCAGTATCTAAATCAGCAATATTAGATAATTTTTTAAGCATTTTTCTCTGCAAAATAAGCTCAATTATACAGAATAGTGTGTCATCGTTAAAGCTTTGATCTGACTTCTTGTTTTTTTCATATTTTAATATGATCCTGAATATTTGCTCTTGTAGCTGATAGAGAATATCTCTAGACATTCTGTCTAATACTACTTTATACGGTTTCCCATTCAATCTACCTACTATCTTGTCAAGAAGAGGTAGTGTACAGCCAGAACTCTTAAAAAGATGGTCAGAAACTAGAAAAAACATGTTTAGCAGCTCACCCATTAGTGCTCCAGATATTTCGCCCTGTTCTAACAAATCTAAAAAATAAAATATATCATCATATATTCCAATGCATAGTACAGAATTCAGTTCCTCTTTTGTAGGCTTGAATACTTTTCTCTTGGTATTAAGCTTGATCTTAGGTTTATAAAAATATCCGCTAGTTTCAAGTGGAAGAACATATGAAAGATATTTGAAAAAGTATTTCTTTGTAATATTTTTGACATAGTTCAAAAAGTGGGCATTGGCATTAAGGTAACCCCCACATTTGGAAAACAAGTTAAATAGTATTCTAAGCTCGTGTGCGTCATGATATGATAGCTTCGGCAATTCAAGAATATCTGCTACTTCATTCAAGGTTCTGAAAAATCTATATTTCAGATTATCCACTGTTAAGGATAGCTTGTCAATGAGCATTCTCTTGTCCTCATCCATGAGCCTTAAACTAAATAGCTTTATTCTAAGAGTCAGATGGCTTCCTTTATCAGCTAATCTTACAGCATTAAACCTATGAACTATATCCCGATTAAATGGGGCAACACAATTAATTGGTTTGTTTAAAAATACATTGGAGCTATGCTTAATAAATTGCATATTGTTCATCTGATGCGGTGATCTTGCATTACTATAAGGCTGATGTGAATCATATCTAAGATATGGATATTGATGAAAATCTTGTCTAACAGGATACCATTGCTGTACATTATGCTTAATTGGATGTGGTCTCTGTTGAATATTCTGCCTGATAGGAAACGGTTGTTGCAAATCGCCTTTAAAGTACAAGTTGTGAGGTTCTTGTTTAACTTTATATGGTATTCTTTGTCTCCTACTCTCAGGACAATAGCCAGTATTAGTGAAGTTTGGTACAAGACCATATGGATGCTGAGATGGATGCTCTGGATAAAAATTGTTGTTAATGTGTGTATTAATCCTTGGAGAGTAAGGCTGCTGTAAATGCACTGGCTTAAAACAATTTTGCGGTGTTCCAGAATAATTTACATTATAAAGAGACTCAAAAGGATTCATCGCTTGTTGATACCTATTTTTAGCTGCAAATCCATTTGATATGTTCATTGGTATGTTTTCGACGTTAATAGGCTTTGTAACTGGAGGCATATTCATGCTAGTATGGTTGTTTCTAGAGTTGTTATGATTCTCTATAGGCCTAAAGGTTATATTTGAGCATGGTGTAATCTGGCTATTCTCGAATTTTGTATTTACAGGTGCAGCTATGTCAGTACGGTTATCTTTAAGATTGGTATGATCACTTGAGGATTCTGTATTTATGGGTGGATCCACATTAAAGCAATTCTCGACTGAAAAATTAGAATTTTTTATGTTTTCGTCCTTCAAATTTGTTGTTTTTGCCAAATCTTCGCTCTTTTTAATCTTATTTACTTTATTTTTGGCATTCCTGTGACTATTTGATAAAATAGACTCACTGTAAGGTGACTTTGGTGTATCCATGAGAGCCCCATTGTTGCAAATAAATGACTCAAATATTTCAAGTCCAATATCACGATTTGAACTGCTTGTATTTTTAGAATTTCGATTCTTTGCTGGTGGTTTTGTTGGTTTAATATCCTTAGACTGTGTATTTGTCCGGGTGGACAACAAGGACAATAATTCTTGTCCTAGTTTATCAGACTGGTTGTTAGATGTTGCATTGTTCTTAGAAATTGAATTAAACAGGGATGTTGACTCTTTTACCTTTTCCGTATTCTTCGGTGATAAAAAAGAACTCAAAATTGGATCATCTCGTAAGCTACATCCTTTCGTACCTTTTGCATTGCTGTCCTCATCAAACACAATTGATCCTTTACTTGCCTTTGAGGTATTTTTTCCAAAAGACAAATCAAGTGGATCGATTTTACTAAATAGAATATCATCCATGCTTTTCCCAAGACTTACAGTGTCCTCCTTGACAATCTGACCCTTGGAAATTGTGCCCGTGAAGAGCTCTGCAAATGGATCTAGTAGCTTTCTATCCGATAATGTTGAAGGCTGTTTCCTAGCATTTTCCCTCGAACCCATGGGGTAAAAACTTTTGAAAAACAAGAAGAAAAGATATTGTGTTGTTTAATGAATAAGAAGTTTTGTATAAGAATATACTATATTAAAATATTTATACATCAAATATAATGCACAGCCCTTCAGTGTCATATACTATATTTAAAGCAAATACAACATATAAGAATTTAATGCCCATTGCAAAAATTCTAATCAATAAAAAAGTAATAGAAGTGTTGTGCACAATTTAAAAAGAAGCCAATAGTATTAAAAGAATTCAACAATAAACTGAAATAAAAATGTGTAATTATTCAACATTGCACATTGATAATATAAATAGATAATGCTGGTCGTTAAAGAGTAGATAATAGTTGTTTAACTTGTATTAATCAATTTTCAACTTTATAAATTCAAATATTAGCCTTCTAAAGGCTCTTTAGTTTAGTGGTAGAACGTCTGTTTCGTAATCAGAAGATCACGGGTTCGACTCCCGTAAGAGCCTTTGTTTTTATCTTAAATTCTGTTTTTACCTTTCCATAAGTGGTATCAATTTCAACTATTTATTAAAAATACTATTTTACAAAACAATTATCTTTTATTAGCTAAATGTCTTTGTGTTATCATCTATCTATAGCTATGTGTATTTTATGTTTGCTCTTCTATAATTAGGCAATGAATAGAAATTAATATTTAACACTTTTATATAAACTTTATTATGAACTGTCGAATCAAACTTAATAGTTGAACGGACATTTCTGTTATGTCCATTTTAACTCCCTCATTTTCAGAAATGGTTTGTTCTTCAACATCTATCGTGTATTTTTTACCACAATTCAATAAAAGTATAAACCTTAACCCATTTTTCAATGCCCATCCCTGTCTTTCAATAAATTCGTACTTTTTTATCAGTTGATCAGTATTCAACGATATCTTCATGCTAGACTGCTGTTCAATGTGAAAACTGTTGACAGTTTGATATTTTTTCTCAAATTTCTCAAATACCTGTCTTGCTTTGATCGGAATACGATCAAACTTTATACTTTCTTGATGATCCCCAGCTGTCATTTCACATCTGTTATCTTTATACTTTTTAATTTTAAAATCATCACATTCCAGGTGTTTGGTGTTACATATTGTTACGAAGAAAGTAAAGTGTCCGTCCGTATCTTTGTACTTTATTGTTTTTTCACATACTATTTTGAAATAGCTACACAGATAATTGAAGTGTTTTATCATGCTATTACTTAATAGTCTTTTGTCAATTTCAAGTTCATTTACTTTGATTTTATACTCAAAGCATATTCTATCCTGAAAAATTAAATTTTTTGGACTAATGCATTCAATCCTTAATATTCTTGGTTTGTTTTCATAAATATACTCTATTTGAATGTAATTGTGAGTTTTATCGGAAATTCTAGATATTTTTCCATATTTAGTAATTTTTGATAAATTTTTTAGGTCCGAAAAATCAGGAATTTCATAGAAAAGATCATCAAAGCTGGAATGAAACAGGGACTGCTGTGCAGAATATCTTTTTAATGGGTCTGGATTGGTCATGCTTAATATTAAAGCTTTGATGTTTGTATCAACAGTTATATTTTCTAAATCGCTTTCCTTTTTACGTGTCAATAATGTCTTATAGATAATGCCTGCAGCGTATACGTCTATTTTTTCGTCATATTTACAATTATTAATCTTAAATTTTATATTCTGCGCCATTTCTGTATTTTCCTTTCTGGATATAGCTTCCATTTCAGGTGCAAGATAATCCTTTGTTCCACAATAGCTAAAATCATTCGCATTAATAAAACAAGAAAGACCAAAATCACATAGCTTGACACAGTCATCTTTGACAAGTATGTTTCCAAGTTTTATATCTCTGTGAATTATTCCATTTCTATGTATTTCATGTATTCCGAGGAGAATCATTCTCATGATTTTCTTAATCCCTTTCAAATCAAGATCGTGTTCGTTGATAAATGAAATAAGATTGTATTCACATAGTTCAAAAACATAAGTATTTTCTGTAATACATCCGTAAAATTGGGTAAGATGTTCATTGTTGCAGTTTTCTAATGCTTTTAGTATTCTGTACTCTTGTCTAATTTCTTTGTGATTCTCTATTACGCTTTTTTCTATTTGAAAAGACCTTGATTGCAACATGTGTGTTGTTCACTGTATCAAAAGCTCTATAAACCGTGCTTGATGCTCCTTCTCCAATGATTTGTCGGATTATAAATCGTTTACTTTCCATTTATGAGGGTGGGAGAATAGGTCTACAAAACACACTGTTGATGTGAATGATTGTGGTTACGTCAGAAACAATCCAGTTGGGAAGACAGTAAAATAGCTATCTTTTAATACGCTATGCTAGCATGATTTGTATATTACCTGGTTTCCAAGAAAGTTATATATGCAATTTCATCAGGTAGATTCATCCAATGGAATATAAAATTTTTAATTTTAAAATGTTATGCTAGTTAAACATAGACGTTGAAATTTTATCATTTAAATTATTTATTGCACTTAATTATATTATATTGAGTGCTTTGATTTTAATGTCTTACTGATTTAACCCATGGATGGAGGAGTGTACTGTCTTATTTGTTTTGCTGAATACACTTTGACTGGTGGGCATCGAGTGATTTCATTAAAATGTGGCCATTTATTTGGAGCAGAGTGTATCGAAAAATGGTTGAATGTATATAAAAGAAACTATTGTCCAACATGCTCGGCTCCTTGTAGAAAAACTCATCTTAGACCAATCTTTGCAGCAAAAGTGGAAGCGACTGATACTGAGAAAGAAAAGCAAATCATAGATAAATATATAAAAGAAAATGAAATAAGAAAAGCTTTGGAAATAGAAGTTTCAAAGTTAAAATCACATATTGAAATACTAAAATCGTCTTTTAAACAAAATTTAACTGCAACAAAACCTGTGGGCTCTAAAATTCATATGCGCTTTGTCAAATATTGCAAGATTCACTTTTTCCCCGATGATAGCTTTGTTGAATTTGATGCTATAAATCAGGCTGTAATCATTTCTTGCCGTAAAAATGGTGATTTTGGACTGTTTAAATATTCTCTTTCAAATTTTTCGATAAATTCGTTTATCAAATTTGGAGATGCCGTGAGAGATTTTAAACTAAGCCCATTTAATGATGGTCTTTGTCTGGTTGCATATAGTAGGTGTGTTTCACTTTTAAACATTTATACTGAAAATACCATAAAATCTTTGAGTTTTGATACTAATGTTTCGGCTATCTGTTTTTCAAGTTTAGATCGAGACTTAATCTTTGTTGCTGATATGATTGGATGGCTTTATATTTGTAATTTGACCAGTGGTAAAATAAAAAAGGCTAAAGTTTGCAACGAAAATATTCATAGTATTGCTAGTGCTGAAGATATTCTTTGTGTTGCATCCGTTTTTGGCCTTTATATTCATGGAGGAAGTTCCTATGAACAAATATCATTTAAGAAATTAGAATCTGATACTCCTGGTATCTGTAGTGGAGTTACATCGGATGGGAGAAACGTATTGGCAGTTTTTAGAAATGCTGAATACACTGTAAGTGGAATTTTGCTAGGCAAAAAACACATTGTATTTGATCCTGAAGTAAAACAGCTATTTAAACACAATGACAAAGTTTTCAACGGCTATATAATGGTTTGTGATGATTTTAGAAATGCAATTAAAGTTTTAGATTTGAATACGTTTCAAATGGTATATTCCTATGCTTTTAAAGAAGCTGTTGTGGGGTTTTGTGGTGATTCAACAGTTTTGGCAGTTTTGACTAAAAGAGGAATTTATATTTATGATAATGGATAATCTAACGTAAATTGTATTGATCAAATGGACAAGTTCATTTAGTTAGACATATACTATACAAAAAATAAAAATATAAGCTATATGTGACGGTTTTGATTGTTTATTTGATTCTTATTCTTTTATGTATATTATCTAGCATGTATAAATTTATACATGCTAGATAATATGCCATTTAAGGTTTTTAAATTCAAAGGAACATAATTTAAAAACATAATTGAGCATATTTATAAATCTTTTAATAACTTAATGTATCTATACTTATTATCTTGTTATTTCCTATGAAACATATCAACATGAACCAATACACTTCATGGCAAATAGTCATTTCAATACAGTTAA
>NW_006889843.1:58959-92631 GCF_000231115.1 Vittaforma corneae ATCC 50505 | reverse complement strand
GACGATTTCCGTTGTGGAAATGGTTTCCGAATACATGGTGGGATTCACGATGTGCATGACGGCAGGGACTCACATGACTGGTACAAATACGACAGTGATTATGGTCTTTGTAAGCCTCCAAAAAGCACACCAGTGGATGTCAAGCCCGTAACACCAAAGCAGCCTCCAAAAACTGATAACTGTGGTGGATTTGAGGGCAAGAAGGTCTATATTGTTGCAGACAATGGACTGTATCTAGCTAGATGCTACGGATGCGGCAGCGGCTCCAATCCTAATTCGGTCACTGTCCACGGAAGAGCTGGAGACGGGTTTGCTATGTGGACGCTATCGTCGCTAGACGGAAAGTGTATTCTAAAGTCTGATATTGGTCAATATGCTGCGAGATGTAATGGCTGTTGGAGAGGTGGTAAGTATCCAGACAGTGTTTTCAACCATATTAAGGATCCAAATGGTGCACCATATGCTCAGTGGACAGTTGAAAAAGTCGGGGATAAATTCGGATTTAAGGCTGATACTGGAAAGTACATGGCAAGATGCTACTTGTGCGTTCCAGGGCTAGCAAAAGACAATGCAGCAACAGTTCATTTTGACTCAGCTACAGGCCCAGCACTATGGAATATCCAACCAGTATAATAAATTAATCTCTTTGGTAATTATATGTTTGTTACTAAATGAATTGTCAGCAAAATTAGTTCATAAGTATTTATCGTGTTAACCTTAATTTAAACTACATTTGTATATTTGATTAGCCTCTTTGTGTTTAAGAGACTGCTTCCGTTGTTCGATATAACCAGGCCTCCAATGCGTATTTGAAGTTCCAAAATGTCCTATGTGCTGATGTTGATGGGGTACTGCCTGCTTTTTAATCAAGCACTCCATAATTCCTTCGATTTTTAATTGAGTTTAAAAATTTTTTAAGTTTGACACATAATTAAAAGAAGACATTGATTGAAATATGCAACTGTAGAAAGACATTTGTAGATCCTGTTTGTATTGTATTTAGTTAATGGCCAAGTAATAAATGTTTTTGCATTGAAAATTTTTAAACTATTTTTAAATAATTGATGGAAGTTGACATAAAATTTACTTCTCTTGATGCTGGATAAATATCAGAATTTTAATTTTAACCCATATGACACTTAAAGCTGACCAGGACACAGATGTCTCCTGCAAGAAAGCCAGGGAAAACAATTTGGAGGCACTTCTAGGTCTGATGAAGCTCAAGAGGGGGGAGTTATTGTCTAGTAGCAGAAAAGTAAGGACCCACAAAAACGATTTTCAAAAAGCGGTTCTGGTTGATGTATTTGCGATAACCAAGTTTCCATCCTCTGACACAAGAGAAGATCTGGCGCTGATATTAAATCACACATCAAGGAGCATCCAGATTTGGTTTCAGAACAATCGACACAGCATTTCATCCGAAGAGACCTGCGAAATAAGATTAAAATTCGGAATAGATTCAGATGAGGAAACAAACAGCAAAAAGAGGACGATAGACAGATACCTACTGGGTAAAATTTTAGAAACTCATTTATCAGATAGAACAAAAATGGCATGGGATTCCTTCATAAACTATATCCCGTTGAATTTAGAATAAATCACTTATTTGATCTACAGCAGCCGATGGAGAATAGGGTGGATATTCTGATGGCACGGTGGTTTTGTCTTGGTCGATGCAAAGTATCATAAAAATATTTTAGTCACGTACGTGAAATTAATTGGAATCTAAACGTTTTAATCTGAGGATTCGATGCCACAGTGAGCTTATTAACAGTCCAGTACTTGCATATGTGTTAATTTAATTCATATTTATAATTCAACGACATCGGGCTTATTTATGGCTTGTACACCAAAGGACTTTAAATCAGCCTCGGAAATAAGAGAGTTTTGCTGAAGCGTGTTCACCAAGCGTTTTATTTTGAATGTGATTTCGTGATCTTTTGTTTCTTCACAGCATGCTACTCCATTCTCAATAAACATCTTGATCCTCTTTATGAGTATTTTGACGAGTATACCTGAAAACTCAGATGAGATCTGTAAAAAGATTGGGAAAATGTGCTCATACAGATTTACAAGAAGAACTAAGCTGTCACTCATATAATTGATGATGCACGAGGCATATTCTACCAAGACTCTATCCTTTCTATCGCATTTGAGAATCAGGTACACAATCTTGTCAAAATCGTTAAATTTTGGATCGTCCATTGGACAGGAGTCTTTGTGAATCTTTTTAGTAAATTTTACATTCAAGATTGACGACGAAGATGTAAATAGCTTAAGAATGCCTGCAGGATTGGCCAGTTGTTCCTGGAACTTTTCGTCAAAGCAAAATTTCTCCTTCGAGTCGTTGTCTGTAACTTTGTAAACTTTAACTATGCGGCCAAAATCATCATACTTTGACTGCAATATGCAAAATGCATCAAACGTGTCTTGGTTGTATACCTCAATGTGGTTAAAAGCATCATGATAGTCCTCTGTGGTATTTCCACTTCTAAACTCCTGAAGTAGAAATTTTGCTTTAATACTGTCTTTCACACTACACAAAATTTTGCCAGGGTTTGTATCTACAATTTTCAGCTGAAGCTCGTTGCTATATTGCGAAAAATCATCGATCATATCTGAGTTGTTAATAATGATTGTGTGGCAGATTTTTCTGACATAGCTTCGACGAGACTCTGAGAGACTGTCTAATAGCATACAATTTTTGCTACAAATCTCTTTGCTGGCAAATTGAATATCCAGGCAGCTATTGACGGACAACATGAATTGAGAAAGTGCAGAAATTGGTTTTTCTTTAATTTCTGTGATGGAGCCTTGCTGAACATAGACTTAATGTCAGGCAAAACTGAAGTCTTTGGTTTTTCGGTTTTTTCTAGCGCGTCAAGCACAGTATTAACAAATAACTGACTGGCTGGAAAATTCTCGAGATAAAGTTTGGAAGATTCTAGGAATCTTGAAATATCTTTTTTATGAAAATCTACGTAATATCCAAACTCTGTCTTGCAATCCAATATCAACGAAATCTTGAAAAATAACTCAGGTGCTAAAAAGGTAAATGACTTGAACCCATCCCTAAATAACTGTCTGTAGCAAGCAATGACACACTCGTTGCATATCTCAAGTCCGTCTTTCGTTGCATTAGCCAGAGCAGCCGTGGATTGACTCTGGTTGATTGGACAGTTCTTTTCTAAGGTATCTATGTGTTTTTTAAACAACAGAAACTTATCATAGCCATCAACCCACATGCTCGGAACCTTCATTTCATTCTCCTGAATACTATTGTAGAATCCACGCAAATCCTCCGTATCAAACGATAGGCGTTCATTATCACCATCGATAAAGGTGGTATCACTGTAGTTTAGCTGTTTGAGAAAGTCCTCAAAAGCAAGCTTTTTTTCAATGGTAGGATTAAACATCATTGTATTAAGGACAATAAATCCGTAAGATACTCTCTTGCAGTTTTCTTGGTATTTTGTGTATCTTGCCAGCGTAGACTTTCGGGAAAGTCTTTGATATTGCCAATATTTTGATTAACAAACTCATTAGCATAGACTGTAATGACACGATCGATCACTTGGCTTTCACCACCCATGACAAATGAAGACAGAAATATTCGTAAAGCCTCGAGGATGCCGGTGTCCTTGAAATCAAAGGATTGGGCAAATCTTATCAAGCATGGTAGGTTTTTTTCTTTGCATAAAAATGCTCCAAGAGATTTAATATCAATCGATGGAAGAAGCCTGACCACATCAATACTCAAGGGACTGCACATGACATTTGATCTGTTAAACTCATCGATGCTCTGTGCCATATCGTGCTTCATTTGCAAACATTTTTGAATTTTTGCTTCTGAGTTCTTCTGTGAAAAGCAAATACAGCAGTTAGAGCAGTTCTTCAGATCTTTCCTGAGTTCCAACAGTGGATTGTCCAAGCTTTGAAACTTCTCGTGTGCAATTGGCTCAAGAAATAGTGTGCAATCGTGGTGGTAAAAGAGCGATGGAATGCTTTGCTTTGTCTGAATATTCCACCGTCTAATGATCCAGTTCAGGGGAGTTGGAGAATGTTGCGTGTCAGAAGAGCAACAGAAATATACAAGGCTCCTAAATACAGGTAATTCATATCCAACTTTGATTATTTTTTCAGGCAATCTGTGTGCAAAATCCAATATAAACTCCTTTGTAAATGGGAAATTTAGAAAAAGCTTCCTGTCTACAAAAAAATGAAGAAAGTCACGCTCAAGAACGTTAGCAAAAAGTCGGTAAATAGAAAGATCAAGCATGATGTGGGTGGAAAACAGGAACAGATACCTGAACAAGACTTTGAGTTTCTGCTCATAGCTCATTTGGCTGTAGCATTGTTCTATAATGCTAAAGTATATGTAGACAAGCTGGTTAAGATATTTATCTTGTGCTGTAAACTTCACATCAACCAAGTCGTCAAAGTCTATGCTTTTATGTGGAAACCTTAGCATTACTTCGAGATAATGCACAAACTCCTTATTTGTGGCTTTTGTAAGTGTCAATATTTGGCATAGATTTGCTTGATTGAGCTGGAGCTTATGCTATTTAAAAGCTTCTTTGACTCTCTCGAGGAAGGTGGCGGCGCCAGCGACAGCAGAGATTTGATAATTGACACCTCCTGTGATGTAAAGCATGCATCGTCCGTGTCTACCGACTCTACAGCACTTTGAATTTCTGGTTCCTCGTTTGTTGAATCTTCTTCTACTTTTTCACTGATATTTGCTTCGTAGTCCGAAAGCTTCATCAGGGGAAGCAAAACAAAGCTAGCTGTACTGAAAATAAGACAAAATAATTTCTACGCCAGATAACTTCAAATGTTTTCAGCAGTACCCATTCATACTCCGGTTGGATGTGACGGCCAACCGGCAGCATGCAAATAACGGATAAAAAGCAAGTGTGTTGGTTTTGAGGCACAAAACTTTGCCACACAAGCGACTACGCCTTTAGATACCTTTATTTTATTGGAACCAAGCAGCTATTCTACAGATGTAGACAAAGCTTGTGGCTATCGGAAGTCGCCCAATGTGATGTATTGTTGTAGCCTATTTGAATCCTAGAGATTGGTGTAGTCAAGAATCTGGTGTTTGTTGCTTTTTAACTTTACTCCCATGAATCTGTTCGTGATAGATTCAAAAGTCAGCCACTGCCAAATAAAGATTGTGTCGCTGGAGTTTAATTCAAAAGTAAGAATAGCAACATTTCCCGAGACAGTCTTACTGGATGAGTCTCTCACAAGTGTTACATGTATTGTGGCATCAAAATCCTCTATTTGCCAAATCGTAGACATCGATCTGGTGAATGGTAGAATAGTTCCACACAATAATGTCCAACGACAAGACGACATTAATGCTCTTTTGGACTTTATTGATTCGAAGCTTGCGCCAAGCCTTCTCAAAAAGCTTCACATCCTCTTCAAAAAAAGTAACATGCTGAAAAAGTTTATTTTGGAGATGGTTAGACGTATGTATTTTAAAAGAATATCCTCACTGTACTCTAGAAACACGTTTAATTCTCATACGTTTGAGATTTCTACTGAGTATTTTGAGCTTAAACAAGTTTCAGTTTGGCCGTCAGTCAACCGATCAATGATAAAAACTTCAGAGTACTTTAATCTAATACTGAAAAGATCATTCATAAACAAGCTTCTGGCATACATCACCCCTCTTGGTGGCTCGGTCTATGTTAAGGAGCTCAACACACATAAAATTATCAAAGAGTACATTCCAGTATCACAAAAATTGATTTTAAATCTTCTTTACAGGTCTGGTGTCTATAGAAGCTTCATAGCATCCAAGATAATGCGATATCTTACCGTAGTTGCAGGCCAAAGATTTGACTCTCACACATCAGTACGGTCAATAAAAAAATTTATAAGAATGTACAAGATTGATATTAATGAATGCGAAAAACGCGAATTTACAAGTTTCAATGACTTCTTTAGTAGAAAACTAAAACCAAATGCTAGATTTGTTGAAGTTTCTGGTAAAGTGTCGTCTCCAGCAGACTGTAGGCTCCTTGGAAACGCTGATGGAAAACTGCTGGGTATCAAAGGGAAGTTTTTTAAGGTCGAAGAGCTGTTGGAAAGACATGTTGCTTTTGAAAACATATGCATATGCAGGTTAGCGCCACAAGACTACCATAGATTCCATGCGCCACTTTCCTGCGAGGTAGTTTCGATTTACCACATTCAAGGCTCATACCACAGTGTGAATCCGATCAATAAGTTCAACAGAGTTTTGGATGAAAACGCAAGATCAGTAATAGTACTTAAAACAGGCCGAGGAACTATCTACTATGTAGCAGTTGGGGCTACGCTGGTAGGATCTATTGTTTTATCTGTCAAGGCCGGAGATCACTTGGACCAAATGGATGAGATTGGATATTTTAAATTTGGAGGGTCCTGTGTTGTACTTATAACTGATTTTAAATGGGAGCTTAAGGAAGAAATCAGTGGAAATTCACTTTCTGGAATCGAAACGCTTGTTCGAGTAGGGGACAGTCTAGAAAAGTGCTAGTCATTGCTACATAGCCAGCTATATCAAAGTACCTCACAAACGGAGTTATTAATTAAATAGATTCTTTTCAAACTTGACCTTCCACAAGTGATCATAGAATAAATGCCATTTAGTGCTTATATATGCATTCATTGTCAACTTGCACACATGTCTAGCAGCATAGCAATACTCAGAAATCATGTCAGGAGTGTTTATGCTTGACAGTTTAGTTAAAAGTACTTTCTTTCCATAGTTATAGATAAGATATGAAATACAAGCTATGCATTTAATTAAATTATAGCGCTTCTACCGAGCTTTCCGAGTCAGTGGAGCAGCTTTTAAAAATTTTAAGAGTTCCCTCCAAAATTATGTTTTTAAATTCAAAAAGTTTGAACCCCATCATGGCAACAGACGCAAAAAGCCCAATTGTAATAGACAATGGAAGTGGTGTTGTAAAGGCTGGATTTGCAGGGGACGATGCACCTCGCGCAGTCTTCCCGTCCATCATTGGTACTCCTCGCCACCAGGGGGTAATGGTGGGTATGGGACAGAAGGACTCATATGTTGGTGATGAAGCCCAGAAGAAGAGAGGAATTCTTGAGCTGAAGTATCCCATTGAGCATGGCATTGTCACCAACTGGGACTCAATGGAGAAAATCTGGCATCATACTTTCTACAATGAGCTGAGAGTGGCTCCTGAGGAACACGCAGTTCTACTTACAGAAGCGCCTCTCAATCCAAAGGCTAACAGAGAAAAGATGATTCAGATAATGTTCGAGACATTCCAAGTGCCAGCATGGTTCCTCCAGATTCAAGCAGTTTTGAGCCTCTATGCCTCTGGCCGCACCACCGGTATTGTCTTTGATTCGGGAGACGGTGTTTCTCATGTTGTTCCCATCTACGAAGGATACTCTCTTCCTCATGCGATCAAGAGAATCGACCTTGCGGGTAGAGACATAACTCAATATCTCAAGAAGATTCTTACAGAGTCAGGAATAAGTATGAATACTTCGGCAGAGGCTGAGATAGTCAGAGATATGAAGGAGAAGCTCTGCTATGTGTCTCTTGATTTTGAAAACGAGATGTTGACAAATAATGAAGAGAAGGAGTATGAATTGCCTGATGGTGTGGTTGTAAAGCTCGGAACTCAGAGATTCAGAGCTCCTGAAATTCTATTTAATCCCAGTCTTTATGGCATGGAATGCAAGGGCATCCAGCATGCAATCTATGATTCAATACTAAACTGCGATGTTGATATCCGAAAGGATCTCTACGGCTCCATTGTCTTGAGTGGTGGCTCCACTGTGTTCCCTAACATGGCCGAGAGAATCCAGAATGAGATTACCAAGTTTGCCTCGTCTTCTATGCGTGTTAAGGTCGTGGCACCTGCTGAGAGAAAGTACTCTGTTTGGATCGGAGGATCCATCCTTGCTTCGCTTTCTACCTTCCAGCAAATGTGGGTGACCAAGGAGGAGTATACTGAGCATGGACCATCTGTTGTTCATAGGAAGTGTTTCTAAGGTAAATTGTCTTTGAAAGCTTTGTATCTGTAGTTTTATATGTTTATAGTACGTTAAAGGTGTTGCAAAAGTATTATTAAAGCGCTGGTGTATATTGCTTAGTGTAATCTAAAACACGCCATATGGAATCAAAATTGTTTATTGAAAATGGGAATATTTCCTCATGCCCTATATCTTCCAAAGTACAAGTATAGCCTCTAAAGCTGCAATGCCACCAAGATGTAGTTCCAAATTTTGCTGGAATGTCGGCATAAGACTTGGATTCTGGTTGGTAGCTGTATTTAATGATTTGCTGGCATTAAGCATTTCAATTGATTATTCTTTGAATTCTGTCTAGAATCTCGTTTTTCATAGATACTTTCCTATTTTTTGCTTCTTTAATGCCGCCCTCATCTTCAAATGCAATTGCTTTGTTTATCTCTTCATTAATATGCGTATGTATGTCTCTGATCTCGTTTAAAATTGACCCATCAAGTGTTTTTAAAGCTTTCAAAAAGAGTTTAAAGGAGTTCTCAATACACTCCTTCATTTTATCCTTATCAAGAGCCTTGCGGGGAATATCAAGTTTTGGGTTTCCATTGTTGACTGTGTAGCCTAGTCCAAAACATCTGAGTTTTGTTGGAATCTCTGGTGGATTGTAACTCTTTTGAATTGGTGGCTCGGGCCAGCTGGTAAATTTCATAGGGGATAATTTACAACTAGTATTTCAATGGAGCATCGTCTTATTGCAAAGCCTCAACTAATGGCAAATAAGATACATCAAGTACTAATCTAGAAACAAGCAGTACTAGTGTAATACCACTTTAAATGTTAATGCTGTGCCAGCACAGCCATATTCTAATACTATTGCATTGTTTTTTATTTTTAGAAAACAACTTTAATGAATATGCAAACTTACAGATCATTCAGCTTATCATCAAACTTGAACTCTTCTCCTTCCTTAAATGCAGGCATTCCCTTATACGGACAACCGTCACATCTAAATGCATCTCCAAGATAGCAGCTTCCGCATCCACTTTTGGGCGGCTTTACTTCAAATTCTCCACACCCCTCCCTTGAATCTTTGCTTGTCTCTAAGCTTTTATTCCTTGATCTTCCACAGGTGCAGTTTGCGCATTTTCTCTTCTTGGATGATCTTTTCTTAGCTTGGACTTCTAAATTATTCTGTGGGATGATCTGGCTTTCTGCCTCTCTCGGATCAACTCTGACCTCCATTGCAATCTTCAAGTTGTTTTTTAACTCCTCAGACTCGACTGTCTTGCTGTCTACTTTCTCCAAATCTGCCATTGCTTCCTCGAAGTCTCTTCTTATTTCTTGATATACCATTTAAGTGGGCAAAGCACTTTGAAGTTTAAAAATTTTACAGCCATTCGGCATTGGTTCCATTATTTAAATATGCTGCGGATATGCTCTTTCTATGCACCGTCATGTCTTTTTGTTTTGCCGCTTCAGGGAATGTATCTATAGGCATTAGTTAGCATCTATAAAATTTTATCCCTATGGAAGAGGCTTTCAATGCATTCTACAGGACCCTAGATCCAAAAAAATTCAAATATTTTATCAAGGGCGAATATTACTACATATACAATACAGACTTGGACTATCTTCCGGCCGAACTCAGACCTAGAAGTGAGAAAAGCACGTTTGTAAGACTACAGAGCGTGGAAAATGTTGTTAAAGAAATGCTAATGGTAAAGAAAGTTCCCGTAGAGGAATACTGTGAATACACACTAACGAAGAAGGGATTCCCCGGCAACCACTGCGACTTTCTAGATATCTGCATCGGAGATGGAATTCCTCCAACCGTCTTTGCTGTTGTATTGATAGAAAATTCAGAAATTGATGTTTCGTTTATAAAAGATTCAAAGATACTTAAATGTAAATTTCATGATGATGATCTGCTAAGCAATCTCTTTTCACTTTGTAGTTCAAACAACTGCATTGAAATTGTGTTTAACAAGGCCTTACCCAATAACTCAAGCCTTGAGAGGATATTCAACAACTGGGGAATAGCATGCATCGAATCAAAATGCAAAACCAGCGAAGAGATGATTAAAAAGTATATGAAGATGGACCTTGAGGTTGCAGAGTTCGCAAAAGAGGACTGTTGTGTAGTAAACATTGCTGATTTCGATCTGGTTGATTTTGGATTGGCTACTCAGCAGGGAAAGAGGCTTCTGAATCAATGGATACGTAGTCCCTGCTTGAATCAATCTGAAATTAATAGAAGACTGGATCTTGTCGAAAGCTTTAGCAGAATTAATATTTCTGTTTGCAAATTTATTGATTTGAAAAGAATCATAGCGAGGATATGCAGCAGATCAATTACTACTCAGGAAACTGTCAAGCTTTGCCAGACTCTTGACCAGATTGAAGGCCTGATCGGTGCATTCAAAGATAGTGCCTGTTCAAGCACTGGTTTGGTTGTTGATAGTTTCATCAATCCACTAGAGAGCTTGAAGACTCTGTTCCTACCAGCTACCCAGCAAATAAAAGACACCCTTGATTTTAATACTTCACGTGTCCATACATGTCTTTCTGAGGATCTTAAAGGACTGGAAAATCAAAAATTTGAAATTTTAGCGGAGATTGAAAAGGAGTTTCTAAAGGTAAAGAAAGATTATCCGCGTGTTTCATTTTCAAACAAACACTTTAAGATATCCAGACTTGAGTACAACCAATCTGACTTTGACTCCAAGAAATACGTAGTCGCTTCTATGCTTAAAACAGGTGTGCTCTTCCTCACGAAAAATTTATCAGACCTGAATGAAAAGATTTTGGCAGTCGAAAGCGAAATCACAAAAATCGAAAACCAAATTTTTCAATCACTAGCCAGTACTTTGCTGAACTTTACAAGTTCACTGGAGGCATTTAACTATCTAGTTGCCTTGATTGATATTTACAAAGCATTATCATCTAAAGTCGGCTCAGATCTGTATTCAAGGCCAGTATTTAGCGAAACCATATATGAAGTTGAAGGCATGCACCATCCACTATTAGAGCACAAGGACTGCATTTTGAACAGTGTAAAGTTCACCAACAGTGTCTGTATACTGACAGGCCCCAATATGGGCGGGAAAAGTACATTCATCAAGACGCTTGGCATTGTTAGTTTGTATGCACAGATAGGCTGCTATGTTCCTGCACAGTCTGCAACCTTGCCCATATTTGATAAAATTTTTTTCAGAATCGGCGCCAAGGATTACACCAGTCAAAAGCTATCCACTTTTATGGTTGAGATGACAGAGTTGAACAGGATATTGAGAACAGCCACGCCACGATCCTTGATTCTTATTGATGAGCTTGGACGAGGAACTTCTGCGTCTGACGGTCTGAGTCTTGCATTAGCAGTGCGCGATTACCTGATTAAACTTGGCGCAAAGGTTGCCATGGCAACTCACTTTAGCGAATTAGGAAATGAGGCAACAATGAATAAGAAAATGTGCGTTGAGGGCAATGTTCTAACATATAAGGTTGGAGACGGCATTTGTGATCTTTCGTTTGGAATTAATGTTGCAGAGCTGGCTAGATTCCCAGAACAGGTAGTAAATAGTGCAAGAAAGTATTTAAATAATTAAATATCTATTAAGAGTTCGTTTGAAGTATCAGGCTACAGCATTTTTGAACACGAAATGTGCTAAGGACGCCATTCAAAAGTACATCACATTAAGGCAATTTTTCCATATGGAATATCTGGCTGCCTATGTCTCCTTTCTCACACTTCCATATAATATATCTTGTAAAACTTTTACATGATGCAAAAATTTTAAAAAATATTGGAGGTGTATAGCAAACGAACGGATTGAATGGTTGAAGCATAAAACAATTGCTTCCGTTCGTGCTAAATTTAGAGCATTTGTTATTTGAGGCTATGAGACATTTTGCTCACCTCAAAACTAATGTTTGTAGTAAAAATAATGCAGTAATATTATAATGCTATGTTTAATTTGCATTTAAGGCTGTTTCACCAATGTCTCATTCTTGCAAACTTTTTTGTTGTAATGTTTCTCTGTAGTATTATTGGCGGTTTCAATAAGTGTGCATGCAGCAAACATCAAATGAGATGGCCTTCATTGTGTTGCACTATAGAGCATGGTTACAATGAGGGTCTGGGAATAGCTATTGATATCTCCAGCATAGCTTCGCTTTTAGGACTTTTTCTAACAATTCCTATCACATTTCTGTCATATTATTGTCTGTAATATTCACGTGATCTGCATTCTTTGAAACATCTGCACAGAAGAAAACATGGGACTGAGCTTCAGTATTCCACTTTATTGCTCTAATCTGAAATCGCATCTGCTGGGCCCATTCTAGTATCAAAGATATTTTTGGCAAGTCAAAGTCAAAAGAGTCAACTGTTAATCTCATCTTTGCAAAGCCTTCAAGAATGCAAAGCAAATAAAAGTAAACATAAAAATATTATGTCCACAGCGTTATATTACCGATGGTTATTTTTTCTGAATTATTTTCATATTGTTCTTTAGCTTTCACATTCGAAGTTCCAAAAGTTATTAACCCCCAGTTCTGCAGAGCATAGGATGCTCCAAAAATCTGAAGGCTCCCTACATTCAAGCTCAGGTTTTCATCCACAAATCAGAGCAGAATTAGTATGTGCATCTTTAAAAATTTTCACCATTTTTTATAAATATTTGATAAAAGTACCCCTGCAATGAATCAAGACTATTTTGGATTGCCCAAGCCGGAGAAGGAGTTGCATGCTCTGATGGGTATTATGAAACTACGGAACGTTGGAAAGTTTGACGAACAGAATGTTAAGTTCAAAAAGAGCGCATTCCAGACAAAAGTTTTGGAATGCGTTTATGAAATAACGTGCTTTCCATCCTCAAGTACCAGGAAAGACCTAGCAATACTCCTGTCAATGCCAGAGAAGAGCGTGCAGGTGTGGTTTCAAAACTCACGTCAAGCCAATAAAAGATTAAAGAATCACGTTTCAATGCAAAATACAGAAATATTTGAAGTAACGGTGCCGCAAATACTAGAAATCATTAAGAATGTTAAAATAAGTCTGAATTATCAATAAATTAGAGTTTTGTCATCCGTTTAGGTAAATTTTTTGTTTTGCAATGATTAATGGTTATCTCCTCACAAAAAACTTTGCTTATCTAAAACTTTTCGACTTTGGAAAAAGCAATCAGAAAACAAAAGTCAACATTAAAAATCATGAATAGTTTAACTAAGTAACACAGATCTGCACGTGTTTGTGGATGCAATTGACTTGATTATCAATGAACTTTCGAAGATGATCAAGCAAAATTTTTGAGAGCTAGAATGCTTCTGAACTTGTTTGGAGGAACTTTTTGAAGCTCAGGTTCTTTAGGTTATAATTTCAGACTTACCCGTCCCCATAAAGCAATAGAGTCTTATTCGGATATCTCAGCTGATAAAATATGTGTCTTCAAATCTGTAGGCATGCCTGTCAGTATGCAATACCCGCATACCTAAAGACGGCCGTGATATTGAAAACAAGTAATGCGCATATAACTGTAATGCAGGATGACTGTAAAACAATGTGCCTTGTGTTTTCAAACATGAAAGAAGCCAAAGGACACAAGATAGCGCTCAAAGTGTGCATAAAAGTAGTGGCATGCTTCAAGAATATAAAATGCCATACAAACACATCTTCTTGTAGTTTAATTCCAACCTTGTGATTTCAGGTAATATCTGCAGTTCTTAAAAAATTCACACCTTGGCACATAACTTCTGGATCTTATAAATGAGGCCTGCAAACAACTAATCCAGAGCAATGGCGACACATCATCCCACTAAGGACTATCTCTTCTTGTTTGTTTGTGGTATCAGAACTGATAGGTGCTTTGACGAGGTAGTGATATCAAAAATTTTGTTTGTTTCAGATCTAAAATTAACTTTTCACCCTATCACAATCTAGGCACGCTCATACAAAAAGCATTTGTTGCATCAAACCACATGATCAGAGCATGTCTACTTTTTGTACTGAGTTGTTTATTTACATTTTCGAGACTTGTAAACAAATGAGTATTGTATATACTTGAAATAAAGGCTAAATACTTTACTATAAATTACCTGTCATACCCTTTATTCATTCAATTATTCGATATTCTTCCCTATTCGTTCATTGTCTACTAAATTTAATCAACAACCACATCATTTTCATATTTACAAATCATTTTAATGAAATCATTTATTTATAACTTTTATTAATTTAAAAAATTTCTTTGTTTTGTTTGTATGTTTAAAGGAAATCACCAGGGAAATGGTCCAGAAAAGTACTCCTTTACCACCGAGGGATCTTATAGTAACCTTCACGGCAGGGAAAGAAGACCGCCAATCTCCTACGCCGAGCTGATTACCATGGCGATCGAGAGTTCGCCAGATGCCATGCTCACTCTAAAGGAGATATACTCTTGGATCAGCACACATTACCCATATTTTGATTCTGCCAGAACTGGCTGGCAGAATTCAATTAGACACAACCTGAGCTTAAACCGCTGTTTTTACAAGGTACCTCGCGGGACCGAAAAGAAGGGAAAGGGAGCCTACTGGAAGATCAACTACGAGTTTCAGAACGTCAAGGTTAACTACAGAAGTAGACGATACAGCTACAAACCAATGCCACAGGCCACGATTGAATCACTCAGTGAGATATTAAATGATAATAAACTTATTTCCGAAAACATTGGAGTCAATGAAATACCATATAAACAGACCACGGTGTTTAATGGCAATCTACTCGAAGGAGAGGATTTCTATAACCATAACGATTGCTATGAATACACCGCCGAGGACAACAATAAAATGAAGAGGATATTTTCCTTCAAATAATAGAATAAAGCATTAGATGTACAGATTATTTTACTTAAAGGGCATTTATATGAAATTCTAGGCTTTAAACTGTTGATCAGTACTAACCAGCTTATATTAACCCATTTGTAGAGTTCAGCCTACAATGCTAATTGAGTCAACGGAGATGCAAATTTTGTGAGAGTATAAGCAACTAATATGCTATCTGGCAACCATCTGATACTATATGGGGCTCTTTAGAATATGCTGCCCATCATAAAACTGCCTTACATTACAATTGCGTCCAAACATCAATTATTCACCTTGAATGTCCTATCTTCTAGTCCATTTATCTTTTGTTTGCTAATCTATCTCTGCCTTCAATCTTTTATATATCGTAGGCCAATGGCTATGTCTGACTTATTACATGTCTCACTCTTAAAACATTGTTTCAAATTTACTTAAAAACAAAATATTTGTCATCACCATGATGCTGCTTCACATGATTCAATTTATTGGAATTGTTAGGTCGGGTGGAAGTGTGCAAGGGCCACAACTTGGAATGATGCCTCCTTTTCATCCTGTACCTCAGGCCAAGCAACCACAAATAGGAAAGCCTCTTGGTGCTAATGGAGTCAACAACAATGCATTGAAATACTCTAACGTTGATCTAAGCAAGAGTAACAATGTGGATTTCGTTAACACTGTTGATTGGAAGAATCCCGCATTCGCTGAATTCTTGAATTCAAACAAAGACGTCGCCGATCTAATCAACCAGATAGTAAATTCCTTCAGTATTGCATCTCTGGATACTATTGGAGGCAGTATGATGCTTAGTCTTCCAGATCCTGAAATCTTAAAGAAGCAGGTTGAAAATGCAGTAGCACTTAACTCGTCACTAAAGACCTATGTCCGGGTAATTCTACAGAAAATAGAAAAGTATTTGTCAAGAAATGCGATTTTGCTTACCGAGTTGGTAATAGCTCTTAAAGATAAAAAAGAAGAGCTTGAAAGTCTATGGGGCGAAATCCAGGATCGTGATAGCCAAAATATGACAAGATTGAAGGGAATGCAGATCAATAGCTATTTGGAAGCAGCCGACGGGGCTCCCAAGATAATAGAAGACTTTAAGAGAAATGAGCAGTGGAGAGAAAAAATCATTGCACTTCTTAACGGTACACATTAAATTAATAGTTAGTAATATTCAAGATATGTTTCACAAGGTTATCCTTGGATATTTATGTGGTAGTGCATTCATAGTTTTTGCTCAGTTACCAGGCTTCGATTAGATCGGTTTGTTTTAGTATATTGATCTATCGCTATGGCGATTCTTAATCAAAAACTGTATATCTACGGCAGTTTTGCCCATACAGCATACAGCGCAGTGATTCCTCTTTCATTTTTATCGCAGAGTACTTCAATCCAACTATAGTATATTCAGCTATTTTCCCTGGCTTACAGATGAATAATCAAAACGTTTATATGATTTATATTAAAGATTTAATACAAACGTTACAGAAATCAATAAAAGGCACGTTTCAATGGGTTCTACAACATAATTGGATTAAAAAGGCGCCACAAAATATAGTGATGTGTTACTATTGTGCAACACCATAGTAGATGTGTGTTAAAGAGAGCTTGCACTTGCGATCAACAATCGCATATACTCAAACTGGCACTCGATTGTTTTAAAAAATCACGTGCTCTAACTTTATCAAGGCCTGGAATATTGTGTAGTTTTTACTTATTTTTTGCTTCAAAGTCGTGCAAGGTCTCAAATACAAATTTTACATCATCTGCTTGCGATTCACTGTTTCCCTCGTCAGCTCTAAGCTGAAATCCCCTGAGCCAATCAAAGCTTTTTATTTCTTCATATTTGTTTAATGCCTCATTTAAATATGAAAGACAATCAATAGCTTTGGAATTTGATACGGCTCTAGCGGTGGGCGCACAGTAAATATATCCGTACATGCAGTAGTACACTTTGAGTGTTGCGGTCTTCTGATCAGTGTTCTTTTTCTTTGCAATTATGAAAAGATCTGTGTTATGGTGTTCGAGAATGTAATATATTCCAGGAAGAGTTGTTAGTTTGTGGGAAATGTCAATATTTGCAAATTGGCTCTGCATTTTCAAAATCTCATTCAGACAGCCTTTATCGTAAAACGGAGAGAAAGAAAAGTATTGAATTATGTTTTCTGGTGTTAGCTGGTTTTGTGTCAGAAAATTTTGGTCGTAGAAGCAAAGCGACTCTTCTTCCATGGGCAACCAAAAGAAAATATTTGGAACAAAAACCGACAATGGTCGATTGTAGAATGGATGTTGCTGTCTTCAAACTAACTTACGCGTTGTATCTGAATGCTTGCATGTCTGTCTTTACTTGTGAATCCTCATCCTTAGTTTCAATTTTCTTTTTGGCCCACATGACAAGTATTCAAAAGATTGACACAAAGTATGCAACCGAGGTTATGGACCATTTCAACAATCCGAGAAACATAGGATCATTTGATGATGGCAAAAACATAGGAACAGGAGTAGTTGGAGCCCCAGCTTGTGGAGATGTTCTGAAGTTTCAGATAAAAGTCGATGATAATGGCGAAATCGTAGATGCAAAATTCAAAGCATTCGGCTGCGGAAGTGCCATAGCATCGTCCAGTCTTGCAACAGAGCTAGTCAAGGGAAAGAGCATTGAAGATTCGCTAAGAATTAGTAACGACCAAATTGCTCAAAAACTATCACTTCCACCAATAAAATTGCACTGTTCGATGCTTGCAGAGGATGCAATAAAATCGGCAATCAAAAATTACAAGTCCAAAAATTCACTAATTTAAATAGATAGGCAGACGCAGGCACCATCTAGTCCAAAATGACGTCCTTTTCCATGCTCAAAGCTATTTATACTCATGGTAATGCTTGTAGATGTATGATGCACAGGCCTTGCCGCTCCTTCAAGAATGGCTACCACAGGCCATCGGGAGTGTCTGTCTTACTAATCTACTGTTCGGTTTTGCCTTCTTGAAGAAGAAGTACTTATAAGTGCTCTCCTCTATCATTTTCTATTGCTATTTTTATTTGTTTTGAGATTATCAATTATTAATTAAAAGAGTAAATACAAATATTTTTATTTATAAAAATGTGAATGAAATGTCGGCCATGCTATTGCAACTATTGGCCTTGTTGAACCTGATCAGCACCAAAGAATTAACACAATTTCTTGTCTTTGGAAAGGACGAAACCGGACACTTTTGTGATTTTTCTCTTACTCCTGCTGAGGCTGTCTCCGAAGTTACAATTTTTGAGGTTATTGATGATAAGAATGACCAGGCTGTTGCAAGGGTAAGACTAACGCCTGTTGGTTCTCCGCAGTCAAATGGATATTCCAGAATCGAAATTCCAGAAGACCTAGCTGTTGAAGGTACAACGTACAGCTTCCAATACACCTTTGAGGAAGGCGGTCATGCGTTTAGCGAAAACTGGACATATGATGCGGATAGAAAGCAATTTGCACTATCATCTGCAGTTAAGAAAAAGTTCTGGAAGGATCTGCGGTTCCAGATTGCAATGGGAATTACGGGTGTGCTTGGACTTATTGGGCTTTCAACAGCTCTGTACAGAAAAAGAAGAAAATCAATGTCTATTTTGCAATAAAATTTTGATCAAAGTTTTTAGTAGTACATAATTTTAATATCAAATGCCATATTCAAAATTGTTGCTCCATTTATCACTCTTCTCCAAGGATTCTGCCGATATAATTTAGGGTATCTGTTCATATTACAGTATTCTTTATTTCATGTTTAGTGCTGCTCAACGTGTATAGCCAATGAATACCTCAGCATCGAAAATAGCTGGAATGTAAACAAAATCAAATCGTTTGCAAAATGAATTCAAATAGCAGGTTATACAGAAAAATTGTGAAAATGTAGGCCTGATCTAGAAACAATCCTAAGCACCGCACAGCCACCATGCAACCCATCATTCTCATCTTTACAACTTTTACTTTGTTTGTTTATATAAATAGATCAAATTAATTTTAATAAAATTTTAATACTTTCAAAATATTGCCTATTTATTATAAAAAATAACTAGAGCACCCCATAAATGTTAATACTATCTCTGCTAAGTCTTATTTCATGCAAGACAAGTACTAAGCCCTCCTCAAACACCTCCGCCGTATCTGCAGCACCCGTTGCATCCAGACCCAGGTCGTATGTCAATCTTGATGGTGTTAAAATGGTAGGATCCCAGCCACATGCAATGGTAAATCATACCGCTCAGCCAGGTGGCTCATTCTACTTAATGAAGACTAGGACTCCAGATGACCAATACAGCTGGTCACCTGTCATCCAGTACCCATCAGAGAGGACCAATATGTCCAACAGTATGGAGCTAGTATTCCCAGAGGGATATGATAAGGATGCACACTACTGTGTCATGTATAGGAAAGATGGCCAGGATATCTACTCTAGACCATTCGCCCTCGACCAGAAGTCACAAGCATGGGTGCCTAGTAGAACGGCTGAGCAGGACAATTCCATTGCCCAGAAGCTACATAGTGCAGAGAGCGATAAGAATACAACTTACACTAACAAGCCCGTTAATAAGAACGAGAAGGGCACCAAAACCACTTCTGGAAAGAAGAGAAAGAACACCAACTCGGCCTCTGGAATTTTCTGTTCCATTTTTGCATGCATGGCAATTGCATCGGCTATTTTGCTGTAAATAAAGTTGTACAGTCTTAAGCTAATTTATATTTTTGCAGTATCAGTGTTTGGTTTATTTGGTATTTTTAACATTCTTCTGGACTCTATTGTGTGTTTGGATGGTTCTCACATAATCCTCCCAAGCTGATCCTTTTCTGGGTCGTACTCTACATTTTTAAAGCTCGACCCAAGAATGCTTCTATTTGTCAATTTAAAAACAACATCTGTCTGAGAGGATGTAAGCCGCTGTCTGTGGCCAGCACTGCCTGGTGCTTTCTTCTTTGCTTCGACTCTTTCCAGCGATGGACTATATTGCTCTGCATTGTTGTACTTCGTGTTAAAGGCCCCAGCCAACATTGCGTGACGAATAAGGGATGCAAATAAAAACTTTTTAACCACGGAAAATAATACCAAACAACAGTTAGTATCTTTACAAACATGAATGCTGAGTGTCTTTTTAATTACTACAAATCCTTAATACTATTAGCAACATCCTTTCTCTTTTCATCAAAAGGCAAGCTTTCATCATCCTCTTCAAAAATGTCTTTCCAGTTCTTTTTAGCATTTTCATCATGCCTTCTCTCTTCAAAAACGTCATCTTTCATTTTCATCTCTCCGTCCTTGAAGATATAATTTTCCTTACAGACCACACTTGAACTAACGACATTGGCATGCTCGTCGTCATTTTTTGTATGCTGGCCCTGGAAGTATTGGTTTTCACTAGGGACTTCTGCCTCGTCGTAAATACGGCTGGCATTTACCTGGTTGATAGGCACGGCGGAGTGGATGCTCTGGTTCTTGATATTATTGCGTGGGGACCTGTAAACGTAGCTGGCTGTTTTATCACTGTGTACGACGTTGAACGGATGTTTACCAGGCGCGCCTTCTGCAAGCCTTTCAGGTATCTGTGGATGAGATCTGTCATTTTCAGGACGGCTTTTTGCATTAGTATTGTCGTCTGCTGTGCTGTTCTCTATATCCTCAATCGACTTTCCTATTTCACTCATATTGAAAGTGCCCGTTGTGGCCATTTCTTTTTGCTCGCACAGAGATCCGACAGATTTCATCGCCGGTAGATGATCCTGGGTTATGGCTGTACTTCCCAGTGAAACAACTGTATTCAAATTATCGCTGTTCTCAATAATAGCCTCTTTTATCGAGTCTTTCACAGATTGAGATATGAAATACATGTTTGAACTATTAAAATTATTAGTAAATTCCTTTTCTAGCAGAATGTTGTTATTTGAATCCATTTTTTGATCATCTACGTCGCTGCCAACTTGGATACTGGCACTACCTGAACTGGTCTTTTGATCCTGATTTTCAACATTTGTTATTCCCACAATATCTGAGTTGACTTGTTCACCTTGGCTTGAAACAGTGCTTGACTCTTCAACCTCCTTCTTTATCCTTCCTGTATACTCACTCATAAAATACTCCCTTTCAGGTATTGAATATAATAGTCCACATCCTATCTCGCATCCTAGCTCTGTACCTTCACATTCCACGACATATCCCTTATTGCCTCGCAGAACTACCAGTCCTATCTTCCTAGTTGATTTGATTTCATAGAATAACTCGTCTTCACTCTCAACATGGGAATTTTCAATGCCAACAATACAGTCACCTGTTTTAAGGAGTGTGTTTGATGACTCCTTCACTGATATAATCTGTATCTTCAAAAGAGTGGGTATGCTCTTTAATTTAATGACGTTTATTCCCAGCTTCTCTGTACTATCACCAAACTTGGGTATTGTTACCTTGAACCGCCTATTAAGTAAAATATCAAATACTTCAAGGCACAAATCCTGGGTGTTTAGAATCTCTCTGAGCACAAGAGGATCTGTGTCCTTGACAGGAGTGGCATTGTAGCCAACAATTGTGTGTATAAAGGGAACCAGCGGTAGGTCAGTGTTTGATACTTTTGTGAGGTAGAAGTTATGTTTTGGCACTGACTGAGTATTTCCCATGGGAGAGGGAAGGAAAATGTAAAAATAAAAAGAGGTTTGGACAAAAGAAATCTAGGATGGCTCGATGGTAGTATCAAAATATTTTATTGATCTGCAGACGCCATACAAACATTAAGCATGGCCATTCACATGCTAAGAACTGCTGAGATATACAGTACAGACTTCAAAAAACCATCTTTATTCTTTCCAGACATAACAAAGTTCTATATATCATAGCTTGGGCAGTGCCCCAATGATGATTAAAACATACCTTACCCTGCGGTGTATTACTATGCTACTCATTGCATTCTCCAAGCCTTCCATAGTCAGTCAATCATCATATTCATCCACTATCCTGACAGATGTTAAGTCTTGGATCACCATTCCTGCACACTGCATCGTGCTTGGAGCTGAAAAGTCGGATCATCCGAGATACTTTGGAAGAAAGTTCAAAATAATCAAACCACCAAGAAAAATGCATGAGTATGAGGATGATATCGAAAGAGGAATTGAGATTGGTGTGAGAGACGGCAATGGAAACATTCAATTAATTAGAGATATTTCAAGCTATCCTGACTTCTCTGCACAGCTCATGGGAATAGCCATCTCGGGTCTTTTATATTCGTTGATGTTCAAATTGTTTGGATAAACAAATATAGTTTTAAATTTTCGCATTATAATATTGAGAAGAAGCAGAACGAATTCGAAATAAAGCACAGCTCAACTAGCTCGAGTATATAATACAGATTTATTGCAACACACCAAATTACTCCAAGAATTATTTACCTCTCGATTATAGGATTTATCCAGCTCATTTGCTGTTCTGCAGATTAAATTTTTGAAGCGATGCAGTTTTTAACCTCTTAATCGTATGTTCCGTTCATATTAGTTTATTTCTGTATCACTGTTACTTTATGACAGCATTTTCAAAAATTTTCACCTCATGGAAAACATTGCAACAGACGAATTTCTTGTAGATGTCTTTTACTATGACTACATACTCTCAAAAGCTATTGAGATATACCAGAGTGGGTCTTCGCCAAGCATAGCTGCTACATGTCTTCAGATTGCAACAGTCCTTTGTAAAAGAATCAGATCGGAAGGTCTTCCTCTGGACAAGCAGCTATATTTGAAGGAGATGTATCTAAAAGTCCTGCAAATGCTAAGATTCTACGAAGATAAGTTTCTTCAGAACAGGCATGGCGATGACATGGCCGTGTTTCTGAAAGGATTTGAGTGCTTCAAGACCATTATCAACGAATATCCTAAAATCAAGGAAGATCCGGATTTTCAAGCACTAAGTACAGTAAGTCTGGTGATTTACAAAAAAATATCGACACAGGGTGGAAAGGAATGCTTAGAAAAAGAAAAAATATGGTCTTTTGTAAAAATGCTGATTGAGGAGCAGTCGCAAGCTAGAAATGCTGATTTTGATGTTCTTTTTAATAGTTTTTCAGAAGCAACAGTCTTTGATTATCTCAGAAGAATTCATTTTAAAAATCCGATAATGAAGAAATTTACTGATTATATTAAGAAAGGAATAGATGAAGATAGAGAATGGGTGGTGACACAGGCGAGTTCATCGGGAGACAATGTAAGGCTGTAGGTAGAAACGAGCATTGGTGTATAGGTTGAGCAAACCGATTATGGTCTAGCAAGATGATTAATATTTCGATACTGGCCATATGCCTTTTAGTTGTTTAGGCTAAGCATATTGATTAGGCAGGTTGTACATTATAAACTCAAGGTCTCAATCAGCAAATGGTTGGGAAAGCTGTCCTCAGATCAATAAACCAATTCCATTATATTAAACGCATCGTTATATCTTGTGTCACAACGTCTTCTGTATTGACGGGTGGCAGCACATAGTTCATAAACTTGCGTCCCTGGGATAGGAACCGGCATAAAGAAAATACGAGTCTTAACTAAACCCTATATCCTGTGTTAAACAAAGACTTGAATCAACCAGTTTATTACATTGTAAGACCTGTAACCAGGAGGACTACAGCGAACACAAGACCAGGTATTGTATGTGATGAGCTGGTATCTGAAGTTGTGGTTTGGTTGTCGGCTGCGTTCGGATCATTTGGGTCCTGATTATCAACATTGGGATTGCTTGTTGAAGTGGTGGACTTCTTGGTTTCTTTAGCAGCATATACTCCCATAATTAACACCGAGAAAAGTTTAACAATTAAAGATTTCATTATGGGCTTGCTAGAATTCTTTTTTATATTTGAAAATTGTTGATTTAATTTAATAAATTAATTCAAATAAAGCAATGTAAACAAATAATGAAGGCAATACCAATACAAACAAAGAGACATGGTAAATAGGCCTGTGGATGGACTAGGGCATATGCCACTGGCAACTAACGTATGCTGGCCGACCTTGCTTTCACCTAAAACTTTTGTTTGGTCTTAAACCAATATGCGTCTTTAAATCTAAAACGCATTAGGTACGACTGCGTCAAATGTTTTGATAGGGCTGTCATGCATAATATTACCTTATTTATTTGGATTATGATAGATATCAAATTTTATTATATGATCCATATTACAATTTCAACAAGTAAGCTTGTTTCTTGTCAACCACTACAAATATGCCATTGATTGGTGTGGTTGAGTTAAGTGGCAGCTCTGCAGTGTGCCAATCCATTACCAGGTCTCGGACTGGAATACCACGTCTTTTCCATGCACGTCTTTCAAAACCTGATGCACGCTCCTATTTATCCTGCAATTTCCACTCGCAAAAACAAGCCATGAATCAATGTTATCCACCGGCGACTCCCTGTATGCATCCATTATATATTTCTTTTCATCTCTACTGGCTACATATGTGATATCTACATTTTCCGAGAACTCTTCCTTGCATAGCTGGTCTTTATCATAATATCTAAAACCATAGAAAATTTTAACAGTTTTATGTTTGAAAAAATGAATTACTGACCTTGGGAGTGTCACTCCAGTGCCAGTTGCAAAGAACAGAAGATTCTTTTCTTCGAAGAACAGTGAACTTCTTGTTACTCCTATATTGATGCAATCGCCTGGTGCCAGTGTTGTAAGATATTGTGAGCATAGGCCCAATCGTTCCTTGTCTAAGTATGTTTTGTATCGCACAATATTGTACAAAACATGATATCGAGCTCTGCTCTCGCCATTGCCTTGCTCTTGAGTCATAGTGCAGCTAAAGTATCTGGGATAAATGCTGTTAAGGCCCTTCAAAAAATCAAATGTAACACCCAGCTTGAAATCTTCTATAATCTCTATGATATTTCTTCTAGGGATAATAACATAGTCATAGTACAGGTCATAGTCTTGGGATATTTCAAGTAGCTTCTCCCTGAAGACGTCTGAATCTGTGAAACTAGAGAGCTCTATAAAGCTTGTTTGCTGAACAGTTGCAAAAAAGTCAATGTTCTTCCTGAGAAATTCGATTTGATTGTCTGGAAAATTAAAATACTCTCTTAAGTCGATCGTATTTTCAGGCACAATTGACAAGCAATCTCCAGGATAAAAATCAATATATTCTGGAATGTCAAAGATTATTTCATATACCATATGTTCATAGCCCTGCGGGGTCAGTTCTCTATTTGATACTATTTTGGCTTTATATTTTTTAATATTTTCGTTTTTTACACTTTCTCCAGTAAGATTACTGCACAATTCTGAAGAGTAAATAGCAGCAATACTCTCCTTGAATCTTCTATATCCATCATACATTCCATTTGGATCCTGTGAATCGCACAATTCTTGAACAATGCACTTTGCACCCAAATGCTGCATTTTTTCACTACAAATTCTGGCACAGTAGTTGTATTTTTGGTATGAAGAGTCACCCAGCCCCAGCATGGCAAATTTAAAATTGAACAGCAGACTATCTTTATTATGCTTCTTGGCACCCTGAGATACTAGCAAATTGTACATTCTGGACATGTTGAATGGGCATTGCCCGTCCCCGTGTGTTGACATGATAAATATGATAAATGGAAATTCGTTGATTTTCAGAATGTCAAACTCATTAATTGCAAGTGTAAATGTATTCGGTATTTCTTTGTTTAGCAGCTTTGCAAGATGAAGACCATTTCCAGTCTGTGATCCGATGAGAATTGGGACCATTTGGAGGGTTGAGTCAAAAATTAGAGCCAGTAAGTACAAATAAAGCACGGGAGGATAATGTGACAAATTCCTTAAGTATACTCTTGTCGAACAGGCAGTCTTTTACATAATGCATAAAGAGACTATGGCACTAAACTAAGTGTCTGATATGTAAATGCCACAGCTACTCGTTTTCTGATGCTTTGCATCTGTCCCGCCTATTTTCAGAAAATTCTGCCACACCCCATTGATGGATAACAATAGGTCATTTTCATTACACTTCAACCCACTAACAAATGTAAGATGTGTAAAGGATTATGAGGATGAGATAGCCCATCTCAAAACAGAAAACTTTGAGTTAAAAGCACAGCTGGCTCACTCCAACATTCCAAAGGTTCTTTATGAAAATAAGCAGGAGATGGACGCACTCTTGGTCCAGAAGCAGGAGATGCAAAATTCCCTTGATAATCTAAACAAGGCATATGAGAATATTCTGCAGGAAAAGAGACTTCTGGAGAATAAATACAGTCAGGAGCTTGCTGGCTGCAATGAGAAGAACAGCCTGCTTGAGGATGAAAATAAAAGACTACTTCTAAGATTGGAAAAGTTCAACAGGGAAATACAAGAAACAGGTATGGTTAAGAATGAGTTAAATGAATTAAGATCGACGATTCAAAATCTTGAAAAACAAAATGAACAAATAAGATACGAATATGAAAACCACTATAATGAAATTAAGCAAGAGTATGAAAGCTTCAAAAGGGAGGCGGAGACAGAGGTTAAAAATAGGATGTTTGAGGTTGAGAACCTTAAAAAGAAGTTGGATGCAGCGTTGCAAAAGGAAAAGAACAGTTCATTCATTATCTCAGACTTAAAGGCTACTCTAAATGCACAGATGAGAGATAAGAGTGTATTGGATGAGATGAGGTCGATTGAAACAACCTTAAGGACACAGGTTGATGACCTTCAGAGACAGAAGCAGGACTGTGAGTTTAAATTAAAATGTACTCAGGAAACAGTTGAGAAGATAAATAAGGAACACAGGATTTATCTTAACGGTATGGATAAATTCAAGATACTAATTTTACAGAAGCTTTCGGGGGTTTCTGCAAGTTTGGTGGATCTCAGTGAAAAGTTAGCGCAGTTTAAAGCATTCTGCTATATTTCCGACGAGAATAGAAATCTAATGTCTAAATTAAAAGTAAAGTACACAAGCCTGAATGGCATCATAGTGTTCTTCAAGGAAAAACATGCCGAAATATACAGAAAGATGGATGTGTTGAAGAAGGAGGCGGCAAATGCAGCCCAGTCCACTGCAAATAGCAAAGGCGGAATGGATAAAAAGACACAGGCCATTCTTCAGGAATTCAAAAATCAATTTGGAGAGGCTAAAAATGAGCTATTGATTTGTAAAAAATACTTGGACAAGAAGGCGGCTGAAAACAAGGCCCTGAGAAATGAAAATGCCAGGCTGGTTGCGGAGCTTCAGAAGAAAAGTAAGGTGTTTGGAAGTGAGCTGGGCAGGATTAACGTAATGAAAATTTAACAATAAACAGTATTCGTTCACATTACTTCCTTTTCCATTGCTGCTGGCTATTTTTAAATAAGTCTGTATGGTCAGAGTAGAACACAGTGTTATGCTGTTGATACAAAGATATAATTTATTAGTGAAAGAATGGTCCACCTGGTCAGCTGTATCCAAGAAAAAGAAGTGTCTTTTGCTGGTAGTGTAAGTAGGCAAGCATTTAATCAAATAGTTTCCAGACTTGCCGGTTCTACGGATCAATCAAATAGACTGTCGTAGTTGAAAAACATAAAACTCACGAAGATAAACATTCCAAAGCTGCACGCCCAGAAAACAAATTGGTAATTTCTATGCACCTTAAATATGCTAAAAATGAAAAAAACCATCAGGGCAGCAAAAATTAAGCTGACCCAGCTTTTAAGGCTGTAGTCAGATTCCACTACTATTGGTTCAAACGCCATGTAAATACAGTATCCTGCAAGCCCCATCAAAATTAGTGTGATTAATATTTTAAATGCGCTCCATCTAACACCTGGCTGGGCTTCGCTCCCCATTGTAAGACTTGTCTCTGGAGTTTTAATGTTTTGGAATTGAAACCATGTTACATAATGGAGATGATTGTAGTAGAATTGCAATGCTAAGTTGCAGCTCAATGCTCATTTTCAATGCATATCCAATCTCTACAGCACCTAGCTCCTAAAGAACCAGCACCATATTATAGGCTACGGTACTTTTTGTTAGCCCCTGTTTGATTGAATGTCTTTTTACAGCATAGAATGGTCTTCTCACACCAAAAACAATAAAGACAAAGAATTTAGTAAAGAAATGCTAGCTAAAGGTCTGATGGCAATCATCCATTCCAATGATGCTGGTGCATTTCCAAGAGATTTGTGGATAGATGCAGTCTTTTGTATTTACGACTTCAAAAATATTGAAAACACAGGATTTGACAATTGTAAAAGTCTAAGACAACACGCGGAAACATTTCCGGAGTTATTCTATTTCATAAAAAGTAAGGACCAGTACTTTATGAAACAATACATAAGAAACTTGGTTTCTCTAAATCCATTCGTGGTAATTGACGATATTATTTACGAAAAGCTCTCCTTTCTTGATGACAAGGTTGTGTCCAGAAATGTACTGTTTTGGACACATCAGCTGCTACTATACAGAAGTTTTTCCAGAACAACGCTCAAGCACATATTCAATAATGTCGTGTATCTTGACTTTGAAGGAGATAACGAAGCCAATTTCTACAAATATGGAATTTTGATGGAAATTGTCAAACAGTATAAGGTTGGGGATCTGAGAATAGCAGAAAATGCAGTCAACTCCGAACAAAGTCTGCATCAGCTAGCTGCACAACGCAATAGTGGCATGGCCAATAGTATTAAAGAAGATTGTGCAATGATAGACACTTCAGAGCTAGATGAGGATAAAGTTAAAGATAGACTTGTGGATGAGTTTTTGGACAACAAGGATGTTGGAAACGATAATACACAAGTGTTAGCCAACATAATCTGGGAAAATACTATTTTAATTCTAGAAGGTATCTTGTGCAGGAGCCTAGACCGTAAAGTACATTTATCTGGGGTATTCAAAGACTTTGATGATCCAAACTGCTTTGAAGCCACGTGCATCGTTGAGTTGTTTTCTGTGATAATTGAAAACACTGCACAGTTTTATCAAAACAGGATATCAAAAAGCGTTGGTGTTTTGCAGAACATGAAAAGCTTGCCGTCGTTTGAGCGTTTTATTGAAAAAATCACTGAAAACTTTGAAAAATCCGAAGACTTATTGAATGCTATTTCAGGTCGGATTGGGAGCTAAAACTGTGTGGTGCATTGCTGCTTTGTGGCCTGGCTGTGTGACTGTATTTCAAACATAATTAATAAATATGTTCATTTACTTAACATTAGCTATCTATCTAGTAGAATTTCTACATGCTTTTGCTTTTCACTTCAACGAACTGGCCTTTAGCATTGGACTTTATTGTTTGCAGTCATAGAGACAACCTTTCAACACCATGAATCGTTTTTGTATTCTCAAGCCCTCCAAGCATTAAAATGAGCGGCTTTGTAAAGTGCCAAAAACCCTCTGAAACATCCTCAAGCTCGATTTCAAGTGGCATTCCCACATTAGACAAGCTTATAGAGCTTTCCGATGGAACCGTAAGCTGCATCTACGAGGATCAAAACTCGTTCTTCCATAATACAATGCTTCAAACATTCGTTTCTTCATGCACCGACAGAAACCAGCAATGTCTTGTGCTTAGCTGCGAAGACAAGCTGCTTCTGAGATTCCTTTATGCGCAAAAGGAATCTGAAGAAGAGCCAGAAGTACCAAAAAACCTACTCATAGCCTGGCGCTATAAAAGCATGAGCCCCGCTGAACCGAAGTTCAAATGGAACTTACTGTCGAAGCAGCCATTGCCCAAAGAAATGATAGTGAATAGTTTAGATGAACTGTTATGCATTTTGAAATCGAAGGAAGCCTTAAAGACGGTGATCTTCTCTCTTTTTTCGCCACTTTTTGGACAGTTTACACCCGATCAAATTTTTAAGACTCTTTTTGAAATTAAAAAATATGCTAGACTAAATAAACACACTGTGTTTCTCTCGCTTCCAAAGTTCCTTGTTGATGAAGAAACGTCTGTCTTTTTCGATAACATTATTCAGATCCGCTCTAACTTGCTCTTTCCTCATGAAACGTCATATTACATCGGCTATCTTGAGCTGTTGAAAGTTAGCTCTGTTGGAGCATTCAGGGTAAACAGCCTTGAAAGTACAAAATATGGCATTGTTTTAAAAACAAAAAAAATCAAAATAGAAAGAATTGACATACCACCCGATGAAACAGTTCCTTCGGCTAGCTGCGGCCAATCATTTTGAACTGTAGAATTAATATGCATATATGAATAAGCACGAGATATAAGATAAATTTGTAATTCAAAATGCACAGTATGTTTGCTTTGATTAGATATTACTATCTTACGTCGGCAGCCGATAACGGTTTTCTATCTAAATCAGCAATTCGCTCACATGCTAGGCAGGCTGTTGGTTGAGATAGCATCGTAATAGAGATCTGAATGGTTTTCATTGGCTCAATTATTTGATGATGCATGCTCGCCAGCATCTCTACTCACTGACAGCTGATTTCATCCAAGTATTTTCTATTTTACGATATAACACCAAATGATACAAGCATTAGTTTGATTAGCATCTATCAATTATGACGTTTTTCTGATTGGCTACACCAATTTCCTGACAATGCTCATTTGTTCATTATGTTTTAAAACCTCGGAATTAATTTGTCCATTGATGCTGTTTGAAAATAAAAAATATATAAGAAAACTTTATCTTCTAATACCATGGCAGATACACAGTCGTCGTCAGGTTCAGGCCGTAAGCCTTTAAGCATTGTTCTGTTTATACTAGGAGCTATATTTGCTACAATAGGTATAGTACTGTTACTATGTGGTCTCTTTACTAGTGTCAAAACATCATTAGAGGGTGGTATATATTATCTAACACTTACTGCAGTCGATGGTGCTGGAGACCTTGGAGGATGGTTCTGGCTCATTACAGTTGTATACTTGTTACTAGCCGTCGCGTGTATTGCACCCGGAGTGCTGTGCATGAAAAAGGATTAAGTAAATAAAGTTGTAGCTTAAAACGATCTTTTGGATGTCTATGCTATATTCTATTTAGCTACTAGTTTACTAATACTGTTTGCTCTTCTATATTGCACCGTGTATCATTTCGACAGGTGGAGCTCTGTTGAACATGCATGAGACTACGTGGTTAAGCTTAATTAAGGAGGATTTCTCCTTTATATCTCTAAAACTTATTTGAGAAATTTGCCCATGAGATACGCACTCGTATACAAAAGGCTCGTCTCATACATGCTCTCAATCTTCAGTGTATTGATAATCACGCCGATATTCATAGAAACATTCGGTCCCTTGCTGCTGGAAAATGGCTTTGGATGGTTTAAAGATGAGTCAAAGTGTATTTTTTTTGTTTCAACCCTCTGTGGACAGATATCTTTTCCAATCTTTTCTTCAATTGACAGCGGATTTTTAGTCATTCCAATGTTTGAGCTTTTTGAATCTTCAAAATTAATATCCCAGAGCTATACAAACCCTGAAGATGCGCTAACTAACACCCTTCTATGCCTTTCGTTGGCCTCTCTCTTAACATTCTTCATTTGCCTTTCGATATACTTGTTTAAAATGGGCAGCATACTGTCAAAAATACCGCTAAATGTCATAGACTCTTTGATGGTTGCTACAGCAGTCTTTAACATCTACGTAGGATTCAAAAGACTTCTGGTTGAAAATAAAACAGAACTGTCAATTGCTCTTTGCTTTGTTTCCTTCGCAATTACTGTTATAGCCATGGCTATTCTGAAATCAACAAAAAACCCAAGGTTTCTTATACTGTACCTGATAGCCCTGATAGTTTTGATGAATTTGTCAAAAGTATTTTATGATCCTAAATTTTTAGTAGAGAATGGTCTCTTTATCACAGATGAAGGCACTCCGCTGAACTGCAGTTCATTCATGCATTCGGCAACTAAGGGCACGATTGATTTAAAGAAGTTGGTGTACAACCTTGCTCAAGTTACCACAGTTGGTATTTCTCCAATAATTTCATTTTCTACAACACTGCCATACTACTCAAAACACTTCAACTTGGACGTTGACTACGACAAAGAACTGAGAAGCTTTGGACTAGCAAGTCTTTTTTCTTCTATTTTACGCTTCCCAATTCATATTAGTTGCACTGGCTCAGTTCTGTTCAGAATATGTGGTGCAGATAAAAAGCTCCATTCCATACTTGCAGGTGTTTCCCTGCTTTTTCTCTTTATTATTTACCAGTACGTCACTCCCCTTCTTCCTACATTTGCAATTTCTCTTTTATCGCAATTCATAGGGTTTTCTATTATGCTTGGATATCTCCAGCTATTCCCCACTCTTACAACAATCGACAAGATTGTTTTGGCATTTCTGAGTTTTATTGCGGTTGTATCTAGTATGAATGCTTTGATCGTGCTTATTTTAGGTACCATTACCAATCTTGCAATTTCGTACTACTTCTCACGGAAAGTTGGCAGCGAAGCTTCGGTGGTGCTCCAGGAGGTTGAAAACACAATGGTTGTTAAAGTTCAGGGTCCGCTAACCCACGTGAACATTCAAAGTGTTTCCGAAAAATTGCAGCACTGTAAAAACAACATTGTTTTTGATCTGCTGGATACCAAATATGTTGACTATACAGCCAATATTGAACTGGAAAATATAACAAAATGTGCCAAACAAAAGAATCTTAATGTACAGATATTAGGTAGACCCTGCAACCTCAATAAAAGGGTGCTATTCATCAAGAAATGATAAACTGCAGCTATGGCATTAAACCATGGTTTGTTTTTAATAAATTATAGACAACACAGCTATGGTTCTATTCAAAGAGAGTATCTCAACTTTTTATTATACAATAATGTCTCTATATTAGCAAAGCATTTATGATGTTTAATCAAAAATAACTAATTTAATCCATCTCATCTTCATGAATAGCGTTAGCCAGTTGGCTCAGATAACTGCTGAGATATTCCTCCGTAATACCTGCTCCAAAAAAGTTTGCTATCTCAGTAAATACCTTGCTGCACTCATCAATATTTCTGGTACCCCTTGCTAGTATCTTATGAGTGTTGCAGGAGTTTGCCGTTTTTACCCACTTTAAAGTCGCTGGATACACAAAGTTATTGAAACGGGCAATGGACTCCTCCTTGGACATTTTTGATCTTAGTCTATCGACTCTGATTCTGGCTCGAAGCATGGTCTCTTTGTCTAAGTCTAAAAATAGCTTTAATATTTTAAACTTTGGCAGTTTGTTAATGTACGTGTTCTCAATGTATGGAGCCGTTACTTCCTTTGCGGAATTGAAACTATCGTACTGTGAAACGTTAAAAATTTTTTCATTAAATAAATTATGGGCAAAAATTCCTTCAACAATAATTACGTTAAATCCTGGGTTTTCAATTTGGGTTTCGCTTCTAATTTTTGATATAAAATCATACGAACTTTTAGTACATTTTTTATCGTCGCTGAGATATGATTTGAAGCATTTGAACATTGCATTCCAGTCTATGGCTGCTGGATTGTCAAAGTCATATCTGCCAATCTCCTCCTGCGATTGTGTTTTAAATGGATTGTCCATGTAAAAGTTGTCTGTTGACACTGCCACTACTTTACAGGACTTCCTACATCTATTCGCCAGCACATCTTTTAATTTTTCCACGAATGTTGACTTTCCACTGGTCGACACACCTTGTATGGCAATTACATACTTTTTCTTTGGATCGAAGTCTCCGCCAAAGATGTTTTTCACGAAGTTGTCAGATTTCGGACACATCTCGCAGGCTCTTGGGTAGAAAAATTAGATATTTTTGATAGAAAGGAAAAAGAATGCAACTGCCAAAGTTTAGCGGTTGGATGCTAGAAATATGCTGATTTAGTCTATAAATAGCAAAGTCCCCTAAAATTGGCCATATCTAAAACAAGTATTTTATGATTCTGTCAACTATGCTTT
>NW_006889843.1:21704-58201 GCF_000231115.1 Vittaforma corneae ATCC 50505 | reverse complement strand
AAGTAAGTTAATTAAACTGAAAATTTACTTATTGAACGTATGATTTAAACGTCTTTTCACACCTTCGTCAATGATTATTGTATCATTTGCTTCTGAGACAAAACTACTGTGTATGCTCTGTTCTTGTCCTAATTCAGGCTTAGATGTAAAAAGAAGGCTGACAACTGCAACTATGTAGCGCATTATGTAACTTTCTTTATAAATTTAACAACTATGGATACGGAAAAGTGAAGGATGATTGGTAAGATATAGAGTAAGAATAGTTGCATTGCAAGTGATATTACAACAATAATCATTCCTTTTAGGTCAATTTTTGCTGGAATCGACAAGAAAGTATAATAAAGTCCCACAATAATTAGAGTACGAAGAATCACAAAGGGGTCCTTGAACAAAAATGTAAATCTTGTCTTTCTATCCAAAAGAAGCAGGTCTTGTAAAAGTCCCAGCATCAGAAATTCAACAAACAAAACCCCAGCACCATACAGGTATAAAATGTTGTAGTATATTGGTAGACTACCAGCAGGTGAAACATCTCCAATGAGACTTGACATTACACCACATGTGTATGCATAGAATACAATTTTGAAGAACAAAAGACAGTATCCTATAGTAAGAAGGGGGTTGTACTTATAATAATTCTCATGATTGATCAGTAAATAGGCCAGTAGAACCACAATGCATAAAACACCAAGATACAGATTCAGTCCTGCGCTGCAATTGAAAAACTTGTACATTTTTACCATTAACGGACCAAAGGGCTCATCTTGTAACTCTGTCAGTACATTTTCTGGTATAACTGCACCACTAGAATCAGTAGCCATATTATATAAATCATCTAACTTTTCCGTAAAGTATTCTCCCCAAGTATTCATATTTTGAGGGGAACGAATCCACAAAATTTTAAAATCTAAAAAATATCATAAAAATTAAAAAAAACAAATAAAAAAATTCCTACACTTAGTGTTGATAAAGACTATCTAAGAGGTTGTAAGTAGATCGGATATATGTCTTTATGTGTTGTGATACATTCTCTTTTAAAGTTGACTGTCTATTAAACTACAGCTCATCAACGAACTTGGCATCTTTAAAATTTTATGCTTTATCAAAATGTCAAATCTACTAATGCATTTGACATTTTGATAGAAATGAGAGCCATGGAGGCAAGTTAACATGCATGCCAATATTACTCTCAATTATACAATAGACAATCATTGCCATGACTTAGTCTCAACTTATGGGATGTGATGTTCGTACTCATTATGCTTAAGTAAATATCAATATGTCATCAATTACTATTTATTCCTGTGTTCCTGCACATTTCACTCTCCTTAATGTACTCTTCTAACATTTCTATCTTCAAAATATTGCAGTTTCCAAATTTTTCAAACCCAACAATCTCATCTACAAAAAATCCATCCTTGAAGAATGCCAAAAACGGCAGAACCTTTATTTTCAACGAAGCACACATTTTGGGGCATTTTTCAACGTTAATGCATCCAAAATTCAGGCTTGGGAATTTCACAGAAACCTGTTTCAATGCTTCGTTCATTTTCTGGCACTTTTTGAAGGCAGGTGAGTAAAAATGCACAATTATCTTCCTTTCTGTCGTAAGATCAATCAGCTCTTCCTCGTCTGTGTATTCCTGAAAGTTTGAGAGTCTTTTCATAAGATTCTTTGTGTACGTCTTCATAAACTCATCATCAGAGTCGTCAAAGTCTGAGCTATCGTTGTTTGTTCTCGGCATCCTCACCATTTTGGGGATGCACAATAGATCGATGCAAGATCAGTAAGAAAGTATTGACAGGGAAGTAAATCTGCAGTAAAATGAGCCAAATGGAAGGATACATCAAGGCCGCCTCTAGAATCTACGTGACTGTTTTCAAGCTTATTTGCAGTACTAAATTGCATAATTGTATTCAGGCTAGCAAAACATTACTGGAATACTGTGCATAGGTGTCTTATTTCTAATATTGCTTTCCGCCTAATGGTTTTGAGTCACTTCTATTTTAACCCCAATGGAAGACAATAAAGAGGTACAATGCAATAAAAAAACACCAGCAGAGTTCATAAATAGCAAGGAGAACAACTCAAATCATCTTGTTGAGCATGGTCTTCCGCAAATAACCAATTCCCCTCTTCCGCCTGCCTTTGACATTCCTGAGTCTTACAATCAGCTGAACACAATTCTTTCCTACTACAGCCTTCCAAACATACAAGCCACTGAAGACTTTGAAGACAAAATGACAAAAGTAATTTTTATTCTCAAAAATGAATATTTGAATTTGCCTACCAACGAACAGGAGGATATTGTTGAAAAGCTGAAAATTATCAAAGACTACAAGAATTTAGAGGCTGAATGTGATGCCAGAGAGATTGAGTTGGCAAATATGAAGATTAGTGTGTCACAGAAGTACGGAAACAAGACTGCCGAAGAGCTCTCCCAGATATTAACAAGACTTAGGTCACATGGAGAGTTGAATGCGGAGTACGAACTAAACAAGAATACTATTCGAGGAATATATGATTTAGAACCAGGTGCCATGAAGAATCTTGCTTTCATAAAGGAGAATACATTTGGTGCATACGCCAAGCAAAGGGTTTTAGACAAGCTGAAAGGTCGAAACGAGGAATGGGCACGGGTTCTTTTCAAAATTGTAAAAGAGAACGAATGCAAGGTTGAGACGATAGGAAAAGAGCTGGAAATTGACAGAGTAAGCCTTCTGAGGATTATTTACAATTTCTGTGCAAAGGGAATATTAGAATATGACAGGCTGGAAGATTTCGTAAAGATTAAGGCAAACAAGCATTAAGCTTTTATAGAATGCAAACCCGAAGTATTCCTTGAAGGAGAAAGTTGTTTGCCATCTTTTATATTGCATGGTCCATATTTACTACAATTTGATGGCCAGCACAATAGAAATATGAACGGATAGACTGGCCCATTTGCCAATAAAATTTTATTAATAGGAAAAACCGCACTGACTTTTAATCATATCTTGGTCTAACTTCTTTTCCTTCACAGATTGTTCCATATCCTATCAATCTCCAGTTATTTTTGATTTTCCTAGAAATTGCAATCTTTTCGCCATGCTCACAGCAGCACGGCTTTAAAAGATCAAAAACTGCAACAGATTCATCTTGAAGCTCTATTAATTTACACCCAGTCGTTGTGCTGCCAATGTTCAGCAAAATAGACTCGTCTACCTTCAGGTTTTCCTTCGAGCCTGACACCGTCTTCTGGAATAGTGTGCATCTAACTGTTATCACACTGTAGACAGGCGGAAGTGTGCCCTTCAGACCCATCACCATGCCAACAATCCTATCCGACTTGCAGAAGCTTGGGTCGAGATTTGTGCCAACCCCAATCAGCCCTCCTGGATAGGCCTTGTCTAGTGCTGTTTTCTCTGCTTTAAGACTAGTAATATTCGTTACAAAAGGCTTACACACAAACTCGTCACCGTCTTTGTAGTAGTGTCCTGGTCGAATTTCTATCTCATCTCCTATTCCCAGCATTCCTGAAACCAGTGATCCGCCAATGACGCCACCATTCAAATCTTCTATCTTTGTACCTGGCTTGTTAACATCAAATGACCGTATGATAATCATCTTTGCCTTCTCATTTCTATCTCTTTTAGGTACCTCAATATAATTGACAATATAATCAAGAACGGCATCGATATTAATATTCAGTTGCCCAGAAACAGGCACGATTGGCCCCTCCACCTGTGATGTCTTAAGAAATTCTTTTATTTGGCCATACTGTTCGATGGCTTGCTCCTTCGTAACTAAATCTATCTTATTCTGGATAACAACTATTTTCTTAAGATTCATTACCTCAACGGCAAAGAGATGCTCTGTAGTCTGCGATTGAGGGCATGGCTCATTAGCAGCAACAAGAAGAAGCGCTGCATCCATGATCGCTGTTCCGGTGAGCATTGTTGCCATCAAGACATCGTGTCCTGGACAGTCAACAAAGCTGACATGTCGTACTAATTTTCTTTGGGTCGAACAGGTTCCGCATTTGCCTGCCACGCTTGAGTATTTTTGGGGTCTTGGACACTCACACTCATATATCTTTGCATTTGCATATCCCAATTTTATTGTAATGTTACGTTCTAATTCTGCCTTGTATTTTATTGTGCTTATCCCACTGATGCACTGTACGATGGTTGTTTTTCCATGAGCCACATGCCCTATTGTTCCGATGTTTATGGTGGCTTGTTTTTCAACTATTTTACATTCCTCTTCACACATACAAGGCTCAGAAAAATATGAAAATTTTTAAAAGATTTTTACAGTGCATAAAACTCAAGGAGGGTGTAATTTAAGATTAAATTTTACCAATTTAATATTTAATAGCCAGGTGCTATTTTGCAACAAACACTCCAAGTGCTAAGTTTATCAATCATAGCTGAAGCAAGGAGTTCTTTATTGCATAGTGTTTATGTATGGCTTATCTTTGTTGTATTCTCTGTGTATTCTTTTAATCTTCTTGTATATTTTCCTGATTTTACTTAACAGTTCTTTATTCGTTCCAAATCCACTGTTCACCAGTTCTTTTTGGACACTCTGGAAATACACCAGGGCGCTTTTGATTGGAATTTTGAGATTTTTGGCTGCCTTAGACACGTCCTTTTTGCTGAGCTTTAGATTGTGGCGGATCATAAACCTTTCCAAAGTTTCGATCTGCGAGTCGGTGAGAATTTTGCAATGGACAGTTTCATCCACCCATTCCTGTCCCCTCTCTTTCATGCAGCAAACATATATTAAAAATATATACACTTAATAAAAACATTTTGCATATAACAAGTAAATGACAGGTTGACTGTTCGCACTGCAGTAGCCGGTGAAGATATTGTGCTGTCTATTTAAAATAGGCCAACGTGTCCCAAGAATAATCAACCTAGGAGTGGATATTGAAGAGGCATAAATCCAGTCAAACATCTCAGAGCTAGCCAGTTTTTTGAAATTGGGGCCTTATAAAAGGACTGCCATTATGCTTCTCGACATTTCCGTTGGAAATAAACCTAACAAAGGGCATTCAGCTAATTACATGGCCATGTCTAGTGTACTTTTAACTCCCAATATCAATTCTTCTCCTAATGATACTCTCTTAATAATTCTCGGCAAATAACACTCAGCTCTATCAAATATTCATTCTTCTTTTCAAGCTCTACTTTCATTTCTGAAATAGCATAATTCAGTTCCTGAATTTTGGAATTCTTGCGCTTTATTTGGAAATTTAGTTCTTCAATTTCATTCTTCAAGCTGTCCACTATCTGCTCTTTATGGATTATTTCATTCTCCGCCTTCTCCTCACAGAGGAGCAAGTCTCTTTTCAATGCTTGGATGTGTGATTTTAATCTTTGTTCATTACTTCTTAGTTTTTCCAGCTCAACAATGGCATTTTTTGTCGTAGTGCCTTTGCTACAATCTCTACTCAGATTACTAGCAAGGGATAATGCCTCAAATGTGTTTTCGTAATCGTTTATCACTGATTGACTTTCCTCATTCATTCTTTTTAGCTTTTTTATTATTTCGGTCTGGTTGAATATCTCCATCTGAAGTGAATCGTACTCGCTCTTCTTGATACAGATGGCCTCCTTGCCGTCTGACCATTTGGGAGAGCTGTCTATTGGATTTGTAAGTGTTTCTGGAACATCCTCGTCGTTCTTTCTTGTAAATGCACCTTTGAGAAACTTAAGGATTTTATTTGGAGTGCTCATTTCCCACTTAGGGTTTGAAATGTGCGGATATTTAATAAAAATAAACAACCTTGTCTGTTGGATGGCTTATCTAGACGAGCACAGCCACCTCCACATAGTCTATCAAATATTGCAGCTTTTTTATTTCTGATATTACCCATCTTGACTCTATTTGCACAGGACAAATAGATCGTGGTTATAGGTTTTCTATTTTCAATAAACGTGTCTGGCTAGTTTAATAAATGTCCTTTGATGTGTCCAAGTATCTCTTTTATTTCTTAAAAATTTTTCCAGCCAAATTTTGCATGGCTGAAAAAAGAATTGTGATCCTGGGAGACTCTCCTGCAACATATACCTGTGCAATTTATCTCTTCACTGCCAATATAAGGCACTTGGTCATTCGTCATAGTTTTGCCTTGGACTACAAATGTACTTTTGTGCCGGGATTAGATGCAACTAGAGACGAGTATAACCAGAAGTGCTATGAACAGGCAAAAAATATGGGAGTTGAGATAGCAGAGTCTAATAATAAGTGCACAGTTACAACAGAAAATGGGAAGTTTCTTATAAAATACGACTCCAACACGATTCTGGCTGACTTTCTCGTTTCTGATGTGGATCTTGACTTAGGAAACGACAAGAATCTGTTTGTGGTCGAAAACAAGCTGCCTGAAAGAGAGGCCATTGTTGTTGCTGGTGTTGGGTGCATGATTGCATTTGAAATTAAGGAGGCCGTTCACTAAATAGAAACTGTATTCAAATAGCTTGCCAATATTCTGTTAAAATACTATTATATTAATTATAAAATCTCAAAAGCGTGCATAGATTGCATATTTAACTGTAAGAATACGGCACAGTTCATACAAATCAGCTATTGGCTGGTGATTTATTTTTTACACTATTTTTGCATTTCTTTAATAAAATTTTTAACAGATTCATGTATTCTCTCTTCTCCCACAATCATTCTTTTCACTTCGTCCCTGTAAATTAATCCTCCCTTTGATTCAACATACCTTAGCACGCGATGGAAATCGCTCAAATGTATGAAATCGTGGTACAAATACCCATTCCTGGCTCTGATCCTGTGCTGTCTATGCTCCCAAATGCTAATCTGATTAACAATGTTTTTTGGCACCTCCTCACTGTGTTCCTGTAAATATTTGATAATTTGCTTGGCAGTTATACCCTTATTAAAGGCCGAAAGTAGTGACTCTTCATCGAAACATGCCTTAATCAAGTTCGGAAAGACATAGACCGTCTTACTAAAGAGTGAAAGCACGCTTTTGTCATATGCAGTACTTGTGTATGCATATATCTTGAAGTTTGTTTCCAGAACTATGAACTTGTTTGAAGCCTTGTTGATCGGTATATTTGGTTTGGTATAATCAATATCATAGATATCGTCTATGCCAGCTGTGCCATGGTGTGTCATGGCTGAGTCTGCCAGTGGCACTTTGTCGTACAGTACGGAATTATTAACGTAAAACACTAGATTATTGTCTTGACTAATCACGAAAAGTACCCCGATCGAATCCAGAAATGAATGCCAGCTTGAAAAACTACTGCAGATATATGGTCCACACCTCCTTTTCATCAAAATTTCAGCTAGGCTTATAAACATTTCCGACTCCTCCAATGAATCCCTGCTGTGGTACTTAATTGCGTTGACAATCAAAAACCACAGCTGGTCTTTTCGTGCAAGCAAAAGAAACTCAAATCCCTTGTTGGTTATTTGTTGTAAAGTGTCTTTTAACTCGCAGTAAAATAAAATGTCTTGGACTCCAGCGAGATTAATGCTTGAATCGGAGGCTATATACTCCAAAATTGAGTGAATCTTCTCCTCGGCAATCTTTTCTAATTTACTATTAGCATTTCCACTATCTAAGCACTCTAATTTCAGATTTATACTTTTCAAGTCATTAATACTAATAGGTTTAAACTTTCTGTCAAAGTGGTTCAGACAAAAGGACTCGAGTAAAGACGAACGATACTCCGAATCCAAGGATATTTTGCTGTCTATTTTCCTGATTAGTCCCAGAGAAAGCAATGTGCCAAGGCTTTCCTTGACGTTTGGAAGTGCTTTAATCGTATTTAAATCTAAATTCAATCTGAGGAGATCAAAGAGAAGGGCTGATGTGTCCTTATCCAGCACTCTAAGAATGCAAACAGAAAACAATGGGTCCCGATAGAGTGATTTTAGATCTTTTAGGCCTTGGATGAAATTAATTACGGGTTGTGAAATGCCCATATTCACTTGAGGGTGGGAGAAAAGATAAATTTTGAAAGCTCAAAATACCTGGTGTGCTTTCAGTTGGAAAATAGATAACGGAAAATGAGTTGCCACCTGCATGTATAACAGTACCCTCCACATCCCACCAATGCATTGTATGTATATAAAGTATTAAATATATTAATACATTGGCTAGTGAAATATACTATAAATTAAATCTCTCATTAAGTTTCTACAATATCCATCCTTAAAATAACAAACTAATGCTTTATTAACTTGGTTAGCTCTTTTACACCATCTCTTGCATCTTCATATGATCCCTTAATGACTGATCGTACAATCAAATTATTCTCACTTTCTAGCTGCGACTTTCCATTCATTCTGACAAACAAAGTCTTCTTGTCAGTCTCCACGTTCTCATCCCGGTCTCTAAGCAATATCACTGCATTCGCCATTTTCATATGCATTTGATGAACATCTCTTAGATCCCCTTCGTTTGCAATAACAAGTAGGATAAGGCTAGTTCCATTGAAATGCACCAAGTTCTCAGAAAAGGAGATGTCTCTTAGTTTAATGTTGAATACTTTCTCACAAAATATTCTCTTATCCTCCATGGATCCTGTGATGTAAATTGTGTACTTTTGATTTGGACAGCAGCAATTCAAAGGGTTACTCATGGGTAAGCAAGTAGACTAAAATAAAAGAATAAGGATTGAATACCCATCTTTGCTAAAAGATCAAACAAGAAAGCTAGTAAATGCAGTAAGACATGCAAATAATCTAGTGAGCCTGTTCTAAAGAAATCCATCAAAGAAGTAAGAAATTATAGAAATAATAATAAATAGCGAGAATGCGTATTAAAAATACTAATTTACTTGGAAATGCATATTACTGTCATCCATAGCTCTCCCCCTCCAATCGTACCTCCTCCTTTAGCTCCTTGCAGCTTCTTATTAATTCCTCAAGTCCCATCTTTAGCACCTGGATAGGATCAAGCGTTATTGTCTCAACATTAAAACAAAACCATCCACTCTCTCGCAGTATTTTTACTGAATCTTTGAATTTTTCGTGCCTCAGGGCCTCTCTGCTCATACTTTCTAATCTTGGATTTGCAACAACTGCCTTGTTGTTGATGATCTCAATGACACCTGGACTAAAGCATGCCTGAAGCTCTTTTGCATCCTCTCCGTAAAAGTCCTTCTCTAAAATTATCTTTGGCATTATTCGGTAGGAGCATAGAGAAACTGGACTCCACTTGGCATGCTGCTCTCCTCTTCCTTTTATTGCCTTGAAAGTCATCTCAACCTGATTCCCAGGTACCATTTTACAGACTAATACATTTGGCTTAAAGCGGAAGCTAAAATGATCTTGTCCTTCAGCAGGTACAAACTCAATATCATCCGACATCAGGTTTACAGGCTCTTTGTCGGCTGTTTTATCTATCCTAAAATTAAGAACATTCTCAAAAGTTTCTTCGTCCTTGAAATAACTGAAATATTCAGGATTGGCTTCAAGTGGAATAAGTCCAAGTCTGTGGGCTATGTACTCATCAGGAAAGACTGTATTGTTTTCATACACAGACACGTAATGTATTGCCATTGTGGGGACTTTTGAGATGAGGATTCTTCTTAGAGTATTAGCAATCGAGGGATGGCAGTTAAGAATATCAAATTCTATTGAGCTAGCGGTTTTTGATATGATTTTGAGCTGAAGATTGTTTATGAACTCGTCCAAACTCGCATTTGAGATTTCGAAGTCCTTTACTGTTGCCTCGGCTTCTACTCTGTACATGCGAAAATTTTTGGGCTGTAAAAAGCTGAACAAAGCCTTTTCAGTATGCTATTCTACAGTCCAAAATCATAAATATCGATGGCATGAGCATCCTCAATATTTAACCAGACATAACCAACAGTAGGTAGTTCATGGATATTTTGGTGCATAACGTAATCCAAATCAACGACCTTGCTATTATCAACTGCATAGGAAATGTCACTTGAATAAGGTGCATAAGTTCCCTTACATGCATCTTCAACTTCAACTCGTTCTTCACCCATGGGAAATATTCAGAATTCACCATATTTGCTTCAAAAAGTGCTATTTATCCAAAAATATTCTCAAAAGGCCCACGTAACACACTCGAGCATTTCCTCGTCCTCAATTTCAGTTTGCCTACCAAATCTTTGTGACACCGAGTTTGGGATTGAGAGCAAGGATCTTTCTGATCTAATGAGAAGCACCACGGAGTTTGTAATTGAAGATGGCGTTCTAAAGTACAGCTTTGAAAGTACTGTTGGTGATAAGATGGCTAAAATTTGTAAGAAGATTGAACTTATAAGCTTAAATTACACATTTGAATTTGAAAATCCGATATTAACTGCAAAAGTTCCCATATTCAAGTGCATATCAATAGACAATACCTTTATAATCTTTTCAAAAAACAAGTTGCTACTCCAGACAAGTGGATATGTCAAGACAAGAAATGTTCTTGATGCACAGAGGGTTGATGGGGTTGACTGTTTTGAGATATGTGTTTCTGGAAAAGACCTGAAAATAGTAGAAGAGCTTGGCACGGACTTAGTCCTGTGCTGCTATCAAAACTGCATAGTTGTATTTAGCTTTGAAAACGATATTAGCACTGCTGTAGTGGTGAGAAATGTCTGAAGGTATTGCTGAATGGAATATTTGTATTGCTATTATTGCTACTCATATGGCATGTAAATGTATTTATATTTCTGCAATCAACTGGTTTAGGCTATAGCTGTCTTGCATTAAAAGCAAGACGATATGTAATAGATGTGAGTATTGATTAAATTTAGTGAGAATCCAATCGACAAAGTTTCAGTATATAAGATAAGTTCGCTCAAAATAAAGCCAGAACTAACATGCATGATGTTTTGAAGCGTACTTGATATGCCTAAATCCCGCCAGTTGTTTAGACTAAGCTTCGGAGACTAAAGTTCACAAAGCCAACCAACCGATAAATCAAATACAGCCAATATGTAGCTATTTAAGCACATCTGAGCTCTATTAATATTTGGTTGTTTTTTAATTTTTCTTTTATTTTTCTTTTCTTTAAAAATTTTCTCCTTTTGGTTTAAAAAATTTTAGAAAAGGAGGGGCATGAGCACTTTGTCGAAAGTCGGCAGGACGCTTGAATATGGGTTCTACGGTGCAGTTGGAATCTATACATTCAAAGTTATTGTTGCTCTGATTTTTGGATACATCTTGTATACTCCGGAATACGCGGGTCCGGCATATTTTCGCTGGAGAAAGGACTATTGTGATCCGGATGCATCGAGAGCTATGTATGCGTACATTGACCCAAACACAGAAGATAAGACTGAGCTTTTCAGCTTCTTCTCTTCGGCAGTTCAACCAATCTACAATCCTAAACTGTATAGTGGAGAGTTGAAAGAGTTAGAATATATTATAAAAAATTACGAGAATTCATGGTGGAACAAAAATACATTCGAGTGGGCCAAGACAAGACTGGAGCAGCTCAAGGAGGAAATCAAGCCGCAAACGCTAGTTACTGAGGAGAATACTACTCCTTTGTACTTTGTTGGAAGCTTCACTGATACTTTTGTTATTAAGCCAAGGAAAACATTTAAAATATTTGCTATTAATAATAATGGAGAGCCATACAACAAAAATGCTTTGGATGCAGAAATCAATTTCTTGTCATTTAGATACGTGTATCTTCGCTACATCTCAGACCTGAGGGCTAAGGAGGAAAGAAATGCTCAGGGTAAGATGGTACTACAAGCTCCTAAGAACTATGTTGCCATCACCAAGGAGCAGGTGAGAAAATTCTTCAAAAATAACCAAGAGGTTGTTACTACAGGAGTTGAGAATGGTAAGCCATGTATTTCCCATATTAACGGTAAGAAGTTGGAGAAGCCAATTATTCTATCGGAGAAGCAGTTTGCAGGATACAAGAAATATGTGGATGTTTACGAATCCTTCATGAAGCTTGTGGCTTACTTGGAAGATGAAAGTAAAGAGCCTATCGTTAGTTTCGTGGACGATAAGGTTCAATGTAGTGTTGAATTCTACAGTATTGTTGAAGAGATCATCAAGCAGTTGGAACTTGAGTCCTTATTCATCAAGGAGGGAAATATGCCCACCCCTGAGGAGCTAAGAACCCAGTTCAACTTGTTTTTGAATAGGCTTGCGTTATTGAAGCCGCATGCCTTCGATGTTCATATTCTCAACAGGCTCTACTATTATTATTTGTTTGCTGTGTCTTACTTTGAACCATCTAGTAATCCCCAGAATGGAGATAGTAAGTACAATGAACTGAAGACCAAGATTAATGGAATAGTAGAGGATATTGAAGAAGAGATCAAGAAATCAACTAATGTCAGGGATCTTGTTGTTAAGAGGGATGTCTATAAGGAGAAATTAACGAAGAGAAGAGTAGAGCTTATCTTCAATTATTTCTCGTTGCTTATTGCCAGCAAGCTTGGAAATAAAGGATTTGTTCTTAAGAGTGAGGACGAAAACAGGAACATAATTGCAAGGCTTCTTGGATGCTACCCAGGAGTATATGGGGAGGGCGATGCAGAAAGGCTTCATGTCCATTTCGAAGAATACCAAGGCACTGAGTAAGCAATAAATTAATTCGAAAGAGGTTGTTTGCTAATTTACATAGTGTTTACATTAAGACCATGCTTTGGAAATGTAGGATTTAATTGATGTGCAGTAGCATAAAATGCGACTAGTTTTCTGGATGTTTGCATTGTTCTAATAGTTCTTTCAGCACTTCTATAAACTTAGCCCTGTCGTAGAATGATTCCTTAATCTTAGATATTACTTCTTCTAAATTGTATTTGTCTCCAAAGCCTATTGTTCGTTTGTGTCTCCACACACTCTCAAGCTCCAGAATCCTTTTATTGAGAGTCTCATATCCCAATGAAAGCTGAATGTCCTTGTGAAACTTTTCTTTTGTGAAATTTTTAAGCTCAGCTTTTAGCTTTTGTGAGATTCTCATGTTTAATAGCTCATTTATGAGATAATACAGAGTTATTCTATGATGGATACTTGAAACATGATGAGTGTACTCTATTCCTTCTTTGATAGTCCCAAAATCATCCTCAAAGGCTTTTAAATACAGAGCTAAAGACTTGAGATGCTCTTCTGTAGGTCTGAGAAAGAAGAGCTGGGTAAGGAAATGGTCTTTTTGTAGGGCCATGGGTGTAAAACTTTTGTTGTATAAAAGATATTTATACACTATGGAGTCATAGAGCCACATTGACTAACAGTGCATATAACCCAACCAACATCCATCATACTAAATGCTTCTACCATTTAACCATCTAAGTTAAAATTTCCTGGCACGTGTGCATCTTCATTTTATATATAAACAGCCTATGCCCGTAAGCAATTAATATGTTTCATGATTTTGTGGTCTAAAACTATTTAATACGCCCATTTGTAAAAATTTTGAACCCCAATGGGAACAAAGGGAGAGCTCTATTTTCCAATCAATACCCAAATAACAGACCCTATCCAAGCTACCACCTACACGCTTAGAAAACTCATAGGTAGGGGCGCATATGCGCAATGTTTCCTGGCCACAATAGAAACAGGTGAGAACTTTGCCATGAAAATCATCAAATTGACAGACTTGAAGAGCGAGAAGGTCCTACAAAAACTTCAGAGTGAAATAAGCATTCATTCGTCCTTGGACCATCCAAATGTTGTCAAAATGTATACAAGTTTTAGGAATTCGGAGTACGTCTTTATGGTTCTGGAGCTGTGCGAGCGTGGTGCTTTGGATGAACTATTGAAAAGAAATGGAAAATTAAAAGAGAAATATGTTTCTAAGTTTGTATCGCAGTTGGTAAAGGGGCTAATGTATCTACATCATCAGAAAAGTGTGGTGCATAGGGATTTAAAACTGGCCAATCTTTTCTTAGACGGAAATCTAAACCTGAAAATAGGGGACTTTGGATTGAGCGCTATTATTAGGAATGGGGAAAAAAGAAAGACTGTCTGTGGCACTCCAAATTACATAGCACCAGAGGTACTATTCGGTAAGGCAGGTGGCCATTCATTTGAGGCTGATATCTGGTCACTGGGTGTCATTATCTACACCTTGCTCGTAGGAGTACCACCCTTCCAACAGAAAGATATAGAAGAGATATACCGACTTATAGAGCTTAACAAGTACATATTCCCTGAGGACAGTCTATTGAGCAGCGAGGCAATTGACTTAATTACTAGGATTTTGATTAGCAATCCACGGGAAAGACCTGATCTTGAGCAGATTTTGCATCACAAATTTTTGACACAAAGAGAAAACTTAACCTATCGAATTTACAAGAATTTAGAGAGTCGAGCATACGCGACTGGGGCATTTTGCGACGAGCATGTCATATTCTCCATGCCCATCAACTCCTTTAAAGGTGTGGGGTATGTCTTAAAGTCGGGTGTGTGTGGGATATACTACCAAAACCTTATTAATGTGTATTTAAAAACCAATACTTTAGTTTTGGTTAAAACAATGAATGAAAATGGAAGGAAAGTGTTTGTCACAGAAGAGCATCTCATTGAAAGTATGCCTAAATCATTGGAGCAGTATCACGGTCACATTCTTTATTTTATTACTCATTTTGCCTCCATTTCGTGTAGAACGGTGTTGAGCTCGGCAGCTAATAGGAACTCGGCAGTCTTCGTAGCAAAAGTAAAGAAAATCAAAGATGGATTGCTTTTCATTATGACTAATTTTGTATTTGTATTTGATTTTAATGATGGCACAAAGGTCTCAATAGGACATGATGGAACAAGGATACATTGTTTTAATGATGATGGCCCGGTTGAGTTTACAAAGCCTTTGCAGATGGCATGTTTAGAAGTGTTGAAAGCATCGTGTTCTTTGCAACGCAATTAATATGCAGTTTAATATTCACTGAAGAATATTTAAATAAATAATAAAAGGAAAGATCGTAGAGGATAAAAGACCTTCCAGACAATAAATTGCATGTAGAAGTCGGATGTATTTGTTTTTATTAACCCTTATTAGATCAACTGAGTACTTTTCCATGCTGAAATTTTAAATAGTAATTTTCTGCAATGGATCTCAACAAACCCTGTCTTCTCAGTGTCAATTTACTTTATATTTCCTTCAATTGTTGGCAGCATTCCAACATAAATTGCTTTTATCAAGACGTAAATACTGTTTATTACTTAATTACGCCATGTAACCTCCACTGAATCCGTCCTAAATCTCTGTGTTACATCGCAATCCTCAATCTCAACTTGCTGTCCACTCTGATACATTAACAGTCCAGTATACGCAATCATGGCACCATTGTCAATACAGAATCTCTCATCTGTCGCATGAAGCACTCCTCCTCTTGCTTGTACCATTATGTTCATCATTTCTTGTAATCTCTCATTACATCCAACACCTCCAACTATCAGTACTTCCTTTGATCCAACAAATGACATACATCTTTCCGTTCCCTCAATTAAGATGCTGAACATTGTCTCCTGTGCTGAATAGCACAAATCTTCGACACTATGCCTCCCAACAAGCTTCTTTAACTGTGATAATATTCCACTGAAGCACATATCCATCCCCTTTATCGTATAAGGCAGTTCTATGTAGCTTCTGCCCTCTCTTGCCTTTTTTTCTATTGACAACCCTGGAGAAGGATAGTTATCAAGGTTTAATACTCTTGCTAGTTTATCTAGACAATTACCCACGGCTACGTCAAGCGTCTCTCCAAATATCTTATATCTCTTCTCTGAGTATGCTATTATTTGTGTATTGCCTCCACTTACGTATAGTATAACGGGATTGTCCGCATTGGTGACCAGTCTTCCCATTTCAATGTGTGCAATACAATGATTCACGGGTATGATCGGTTTGTTGTGCATTAAGGCCAATGTCCTAATAGCCGTGGCTACTACCACAAGTGACTGCTGTATTCCAGGCCCACGTGTGTATGCGAATGCATCTACTTGCTCTAGTGAAATGCAGGCAGCTCTAAGTGAGTCTTCAACTAGCTGTAGGATCTGTTCTCTGTGGTGTTCTGCAGCCTTGGCAGGAATGAAACCTTCTCCTGCTGGTGGCACGTACGTTTTTCTCAGATTTGCAAGAATTTCCTTGTCTCTAACAATCCCTACTCCCAGCTTATTTGCACTTCCTTCAATTCCCAGCACAATCATGAGAGCAGCCAGGAGAATTGGGATTTTGATAAATTGTAGCCTACAAATAAGGGTATATATAGTCTGCTTTATAGACAAGTTGGCCGAGTGGTTAAGGCGTCAGTCTAGAAAACTGATACGGTCTCCGTTCACAGGTTCGAATCCTGTACTTGTCGGTCGGTTTTGTTTTGTGCTTGCTGGTAAGGATCAGGCTTTGGGTTAAATTTACTTATAAATCGCAACCACGCCTGGCCTAAGACAAGCATTAACAACAAGTTTTTTCTACTTTGTCAGCATCTTTAAAGCATGTTCTTTCACACAAGAATAAACAGAGAGCTTTTGTTTTAAACTGTTTACGTTTTAAAATATATTAGAAAGGCGTATAAAATAAATTGGAAATTCAATGAACACAGTCAATAAAATTGTTGAAATTTTTCAGGTATTAAAGACCAGTATTGAAGATGATATGTCAATTTATGAGCTGGTCATAAAAATGAAAAGAGAATACTCAAATGCTTTAAATAAGAATACTGAAAGACTGATGTCTAAGAACAGAGCGAGTTCAGGTTTATTAATTTATACTTCTTTGAAGTTCGTACAGGAAGAGTGGAGTCAGTCAGAAATCATCTGTACATTCCTACAGAGCAATCCATTAGATTCTTCTAAAATTTTACATCAAAAAATTTGTGGGGATCTCCGAAAATTTCAGGAAAATTTGAAAAATTTTTATGACCAAGACAAAGCGCTCTGTGAAAACATACACAAAGAGCAATGTAGAAATGCCAATGATACTAATGCAAGCGGCTTGAAAGAGCAACTCAGTCTACTGTCTATTGAAGAACAAAGAAATGAGCTAATTTTGCAGAATTTGCCAGCACTAAAAGCCAACATTGAAATGGCAGTTAAATCCATAAATGAATGCATCTCAGCCTTGGACAACGAATATAAAAGACTGCATTTGTTTGTGAATAATCTGTTGAAGAATCAGCAGTCAAAATTTGAATATCCAAGCTTGGCTTTAGACAAGTGGGACAATATTAATTTCCAAAAATTCAAAACCTTACTCGAAAATGAACTTAAAATAGATGATGCGTGCAGAGCCAAGCCACAGTACATTTTGAAAGAGGATGTTAGAATCAAGGAAGGATGGGGAAGCTGGGAGTGTGGAGTGTTTATTCTCTATCCCAGAAGCATAGTTATCACAGAAACAGGTGATGTAGACGATATGAAAACAGCAACAGGCAATGTGAGGGAATATAAACTGGCCATAACAGACATGTCACCAATTGGAACACTCACTTTAAAACTCACTTGCAAGAATCAAGGTGTCATTTCATATTTATTGGGCTTGAACTTGACAATAGTAGAGTTTTCATCACAGAGCTCTAGAGACAGGGTAATTGGACATCTAAACTCAACAGTGGCATAAATGAGTGCAACTTCACCTTTCCGGTATCAAAGATTATGCATTAAAGTCAAAGTGTAGACATCTATTTGCTAGTTAAGCTTAATTTGGCTAAATCTGTAAATCAATTCTTAATGAAATATTAAACAGATTATTACATATCTTCCATCTTTGTAATGGTTTGTTATCATAAAAAATAGTCTTGCCACATTCTTTACAATTCAATGGGATCATTCTATAAAGGTTTGTATTACAACAGAGCTGTGATTTCCTGTTTCATTATACTTTGCCATGCATCCAAAATTCACCAATTTGAATTTGCATCTTTATTTTCTATTGCTCGTTTCATACTTCAGCAAATCATTTGCTCGTGTGTTAAAATTTTCACACAAATTTTCATTCCTCAACTTTGTATTGGTTTCTTATTATGTTTCTAACCTAGAAAAAAGATTAAATAAAAAATTCACAACAGCCCCTGATGAGAAATAACAAAGCACCTCCTTTAAATAAGAATTTAACCAAGCCACTAGCAGCAGCATTCTACGGTACAGCAGGGTATAGATTGAACACTCCTGATCTCAACAACGTGGTCTGCAGAGCTAGTCTTATATCATGCATCAGGAGTGCAACCTTTGCCGGGAAGTTTATTGGTCTTTACATAACGGCGTCACACAATCCAATAGAATACAATGGTGTCAAATTCATCGATTTCAATGGGAATATGCTTGATGAAACTTGGGAGATTGCTTCCGATGAACTGGTAAACTGTCATGATCAAGATTTTAATTCCATTATCAACAAAATATTCAGACAAAACAGCAATTTCACTGGTATAAGCAATTCAATTAGAGGAAACGTCATTATAGGAAGAGATACGCGAGAATCAGGCATTCAGCTCACAAAGAATATAAAAGAGGTTCTTGAGAGTTATAGGTGTAATGTATTTGACTATGGACTTGTTTCCTGTCCTGAAATGCATTTTTTAATAAGAAAATGCAATGAGAGTAACAAGATTATTGAGAAATCGGTATACGTAGACCATCTTTACAATGACTTCCTAAATTTGAGAAAACTGACAGGTGCCGATATGGGGTTTGGTATTGATACTGCCAATGGTGTTGGAACAACTAAGATGAATGAGATTCTGGAAAAAGATAAAGACTTCAGTGTAGAAATATTAAATGATCCAAAGCATGGTGTTTTGAATAAGGAATGTGGTGCAGACTTTGTCAAGGTGCACAGGATAGCACCCAAGTTGAAAAAGACGGATTATGCATTGTGTGCTTCTTTTGATGGTGATGTGGACAGGCTGATACTTTATACTCAGGAGTCTAAAATATTAGATGGAGATGCACAGTGTGTATTCATTGCTGAACTAATCAAAAAGGAACTTGAAAGGGAAAATCTTACTCCTGAAATAGGAATTGTTCTAAGCCATTATTCAAATATGGGAGCTATGAACTACTTGAGAAATAGTGGTTTTAAGGTTGTATTGGCACAGACAGGTGTTAAGAATTTTGTAAAAGAGGCTAGGAAATATGATGTTGGAGTATACTTTGAACCTAACGGCCATGGCTCTGTAGTGTTTTCAAAGAGACTTCTGGAAAAGACTGAGTCTCTACCCAATACGTCCATTTTGAAAATTCTTACGCAGATGTTCGATCCTTGTGTTGGGGATGCTTTGGCAAATTTCCTCGTCCTAAAGGCTACCCTTAGATCCCTAAGTGATCTTACTAAGTACAAAGAGAATTGTTCAAGACAATTAACAGTTAAAATCAAGGATAAGAATGTGATTAAGGTGGATCAAGACAATTGTGTTCTTGAGCCTGATATTCAAAAGAAGATTGATGAGCAAGTTTTGAGATTCAAGGGTCGGGCCTTTGTACGTCCTTCTGGAACAGAAGATCTTGTAAGAGTGTTTGCCGAATGCCCTGATCAGATGAATTGTGATAAGCTAGCCTTGAATGTAGCAGAAATTGTTTACGACAATTGCGAAGGTGTTGGACCGCATCCTGAGATTGTGTATTTCAACGATTAAACATCATATTGCACTATCCTTTTTATTTTAGCATTTAGTTACTTATGCTTAAATCACTCTCATAAATACTACAATAATTGTTTAAAGAACAGATAGCACTATGCTAATAGTGTGCGTTTTTATTCTTAGAAGCGACAGATTGTGCTAATGTTGTCATCTCTCTTCTACCCCATATCCAAACAATGTCAGATACAGAATGCCACATTTGTTGTGAGAAGTATCTTTATTTAGCTAAATACAGATGTAGTCATAAAATATGCTACAAATGTGCAACAAGGCTTATTTATCTTTACGGAGATATGCGATGTCCAATGTGCAAGTACGAGAGCCAAAAGCCTATTTTTGAGAAATCAAGTTGTGAGGAATCCGTAAATGAGAAATGCTGTTGGAGTAACAAAGAGAATGATGGCAAAATCGAGAATTCAAGCAGTGAAAAGACGACGAATCTTATGCTTGCTTCGACAGATGAGCTTTCAATGTCATTAAAAACCATTAATCTCGACAGACCAAAAAATGACGATGGCAGTATTCTAAACAATGATTTGACTGCACAAATGTGGAATAAGCATTTGATGATAGAGGATGGGTTTGCTAAGTTTAAAAATGACGAAGTTCATCAAAAAGTCAGAAGCTTATTGCTGATCAAATGTAAAGAGTGCAGACAGCAGTTTAACACTAAAAAAGAGCTTATGACACATTTTAAATCCAAGCACTCTTCTCTGCTTTGTGGCACCTGTCTTGAAAATAACCATCAATTCTGGTATGAATATTTTTCATATACTCCTGAAACACTAAGCTTGCATAGGAAAGGCCAGCTAAAGGAATCAGGATTTGATGGGCATGTGCACTGTCCATTCTGCTCATTTTGGATATACAATAAGGACCTGGCTAAGAAGCACTGCAACGAGGAACATCAGCTATGCACTGTCTGTGACTCTATGGGTGTTAAATTTCAGTTCTACAGAAACTTCTCTGAACTTGAGACTCATTTCAGGAGTAAGCATTACTGCTGTGACAACCCCGTTTGTGTTAAAAATCATTGCTATGTCTATGCCTATAAGAGCGAGATCTGTGCCCACTCTTTGGCACACCATGGCCTGGAAATGCAACTGAATGATGTTTGTCTGAAGAATGAAAAAAACCCAACAGTATTTTCCCTGCATGATTCAAGAGCACGCAGCGAGGAGGAGAGTTTGTACACCAGAGGAGTGAATATACTTAATCCTCTGATTAATGAGCCATTTTTTCCATCATTCAATCAGAGCAATATTTCAAGGGATAGTTCTTCAGTTCCTTCCTTCCTTAATCGTCAGATTGTCCATCAGGCACAGACCATAAATTCACAAAGAGTGAACATACTCAAAGATATTTCCCCCAACTTTTATAATGAGATATCCCAGATTATAGAAAAATATATTTCGGGTATAAAGCCGCTCACGGAAATGATAGCTGAAATTGAAGAGTGTGTAGGAAAGGAGACATGTCTTAGAATTATTGGAAGAGTCCCTTTTTTACAAAAGCAAAAGGAAATATCACAGTTTTCGGTGGAATACAAAAAAGAACTCAAGTTTCCTAGTTTTAAGAAGAGCATCCCGAAGGTAGATGAAGCACCACAACAACCAAATAAAAGGCAAAGTTTCAGGGTGATAGACCTAACTAAAAAATGATAACTGGCAATAAATTACATAAAATACTCTTAGAAACTCTAAGTTTGTTATTACTATCGTGCTATCATTTGACTGTTAGTAGATATGTGTATACTTCTATTTAGGTATAGGACATGCTTTATTTATTATGTGGACTGTAACGGGCTTAGTTTTCTTTTGTTTCTGACCCCAACAATGCTCAGCCTTTTATTTGGATTGGTTTCCTGCCTGATAGAAGAACTTCATCCTAAAAACAACTATGGAGTCTGGAGCTATGTTCTAAGCGAGGCAAACACTGTTCACTTCATACAATCGGAAGCCAAAGAGCGTATTGGTAGCTTCTTTCAGACCATTAATGATAGATCTATGTACACTCGAGTGAAGGTTTACAAGGGAGAGCCAAACAATCTGAAGGCGCTACTCTACCAGGACGAGAAATCCTCTGAGATGAATACGTTTTTCTTTACTACACCCGAGAGAGATTCATACTACATTCTTCTTGAATTAGTTATTGAAGATGAAGACAATGCCAAGAAGACCTTTGGCTTGGATGTGAAGGTATTTTCCGGAGAAGCCAATAGACCAAGTATAGTGTCTACGAACGATGTTGAGGTTTCCCGGGCTGAGAATCTCATTGAACGTGTGCTTGAATTTGTTAAGCAGAATATTGCTATTCAGGGAATGGATGAGGAGGATGAGTTGGTGTACAAAAGGTTATATGAAAAGATAATGAAGAAGGTGGTCTATGTATTGTTTTTAAAGATTATTGCGACAATATTTACAATGTACTATTCAAATAAAAAGACAAAGAGCTTTTATGCTTCACAAGGATTAGGATCTGATAAATAATTAAATATGCATTTATTGGAAAGCTACTACACTACTCTTTGATCTGCTGCTTTGTTTTGTATTTTGTTGTAAAATTGATCTAAAGCATTTGAAACATTGTTCGTTTGCTTCACTTCTTTTATCTGATTCGTAACTAGCTGTTATTGGTGCTGCAACTTGGCCTATGCCTTGCAGACATTGCACTGCAGTGTTTTCTTGTGGTTGTTATTTGCCCTTTCTTTTCATTGGGCTATTTGCTTTTTAATATAATTTAGCTCCTTTAATACTATCAATGAAAACAAGAATATCAATTTATTGATCCATTTTAAGGGGGTAAACATATATATTCGAAGAAATTCGTTCCCCTATGTTCATTAACTTGACCATACTCTTCACTGCAGCCCACTGCTTCCTCTTTTCAAAGAAGTCTAATTCTTCACCATCAGGCAAGAAATCATCTGGTCTTTCATCATCCACTCAGTCCAGTGCAAATCCAAGCATGGGTGCCTCATCAAATCATTAAATAGATAGATGATTATGCAACTGTGTGTTAATTTTATGTAAATCACCGTTATATAGTATAGTTATATTATCGTGGACACTTAAAAAGGATCTAACAGTATGGGCATTTGACTGAAAACCGATAAATACAGCTACTCTTTCGTTAGCTACATAAGCTCTTTAAATAAAAAGTATACTTCCTTTCATTTGCTAAATGCAACTTTAGCTTCTAAAGCTTGGGCAACTAGTGAAAGGGTAGTTGGCTTTTACATAAAGTAAGATGCTGTGTTATTCATTAAAAGTACGGTTAAATTTAATACGCTTGACTAGTAGTTGGCGCTCTTTCTAAAACCTAATACTTATAAGACTCACGACTATCGAATAGTACTTTTCTGCATTGTAAATAAACGTAAAGCATAATACCAGTGTATTGCAAAATAAGAAGGAGAGATACAGCCAGGCCTTTACAAACTCAATTTCAAACAGATAGAGAAGTGTGTTTAGATTCATCATTAGAAGTGCAATACCAAGCAAATTGTATGTTCTGAAGTTTAGACTCTGAAAGATATAAGCACAGATAAATGTAATAAAAGTTATTAAGGTGCGCTCAACATGAGCAGTCTTGGCTTTCTTAGCTCTTCTATAGAATTTTTTCAGTCCACTGACTTTTGCCTGTGATGCAAGAAAGTCCATGGCAATGAGAACAATAATGGAAATAGCAAAGAGAAGGAGAACAGCTCCCCTTTCGCCAGCGACCTTAATAAAAGGCAATTCGGTGATGTATCTGAGAGAAGAAGCATATCTCGTGCTTTCAGTGATTGTAATTGTTGCAATGAGGCTTGAGACAAGAATGGCATGTCCTGTGAAGAGGTGGCCTAATTCCATTGGGGCTGGCAAGCAACTAAATGAATATAAGTGAATATTCTTCTATAAAGCTGTGATTACGTTAGTCTTTATGGTAAATTACTGTAAGAAATATATCTGGCTGGTACATATTTACAGGCATTAGCAAGGCTGAAAGATGGATGATTATATCACAGAGACGTAGAACCATAAAATAAAGTACCATTTTGATGTAGCACGTTCAGTTTTTATTTATTATTGCATGCTAATTATGACATTTTAATATTTCATCACAAAATATCAAAAACATTAATAAGAAAATGATAAGGTTTTGCTTAAGAAATTACAATGTGTGGATACTCAAAAAACAAGCAACATGGTGAATTTTATCCATAGAAGGTTTTGTTTTGTTCTAAAATACGTCTTTTTGTTCGAAATTTAATTTTAGAACGTATTTATTTGTAATTTTCAATAATTTAAGCTTATCTCACATAAATATCGAGGAAAGCACCATTCCATGAATTTCATGCATATATCGATGATCCTAAGCATCTTTGTTTTAATAGGGAGCACTCTTCAATGGACTTGCAATGACTGCATCCTGACAAAGAGTCAGGTACAAGCCAGTAATGAGTACCAGCCAGGTAAAGCTACTTCGTTTAACCTCCGCCAGATCATGGATGAGATGGCACGCTGTGGCATCCAAAGGGCCCAGGTCTCAGGATGGGATGCAGCAGATGGAATCTATGTAGTGTATCAGAACGGAGCAGTAGTCCCAGCACTCCCCTATGACCTACCTGAATATGCGGTGTATTTCAAAATGTGTGGCAACAATGTTGAAAAAATAGTGTTTGTACATGAAGTGTGTGATAAGAAGATAGTATATCCCATTTGCCCCTGTGCTCCATGTGAGTCTCCCTTCTTTAATCCTTGCCAAAATGAAGTGGTTTGTGTAAATCCAGTCTGTCAAAATGAAGTGGTTTATGTAAACCCAGTCTGTCAAAATAATGAGCCCCCCATCGTTGAATTTAACCCTGTCCTTATTGAAAATGAATTGATATGTGAAACCAGAGACTTTGACAGTTGGTGTCCTGAAGATGGATTTAGTTGTAATAGAACTGAGTGTAGGACCTTCCCAAAAGTATGCAAAAAAGTGTCCAAGCGCAGTGGACGTAGGAGAAAAGAGCTTGAAGTATATTCAAAACAGTATCATCTCACTTGTAAAAGGATCGGTGGAGAAAGAAAAGTCCTTTTAATTGAAAAAGTAAAGGACAAAAAAGTGAGAGATACTGTCTATGTCTTAAACGGCAAGTTTCACTTACCCATTAAAATACTGAATGATCCTTGGCTTTTAAGGAGAATATTCAAAAAGATAAAACAGAAGTTTGGGCCAGGCTTCTGTCTTTATGTAAATGACCACTCATGTGTCTATGTACTTTTTAAAGAGCACCTTTATTGTGTAAAGTATGATAGTGAATGTATAAAAGTAAGAAGAGTCAATCCTAAGGACCGTTGCAAGATCGTCAAGAATGGGCTGTATCTTGTTACAATGGGTAATTAAATAATGTAAAGTACAAGAAGAGCATGTTCTATTTGCTTTTGCACTCATTTATACACTCTGTCATACACCTATTTATGTCTTTTTTGAACGGCATTTTGTTATTTATCTCAAATGAGGGTATTGCCCATTGTAATACATTCATTTATTTGGCTGAAAGAGAAGGGCTCTGTCCATCTCAGAGTAGACAATACTCATTCACGCTTTATTGTGTTAAGCATACTTCATAGTTTGTGATTGATGGAATACTGACTCGTCTATGCATGTTGATATCCTTTTCCAAAAATAATTTGGGGTAAAATTTTTACATCACCCCTTGAAAGCTGTACTGAAAACCACATCTTAATCCCACAGTGCCTTAGACCCATTACACTCATCCTTCTGGCTTTATTTGTTGTCTCCTCAGATTAATTTTAATATATCCCTTATTTGTTTGTTTGCAAAATAAATAAGATGTTCAAATACTTTTCCCCTTTGATTTAATATGCGAAATTTTGGCGCCAAAAAGTTTATAAACAATCAAAGCAATGAAGGTGCAAATAACATAGGTGTTCAAGGTGTAAGTATTAATGTTGGGGCAGAATATGGCGCTGTATGGGAGTACTGTGGTTCTAAAAATGAAAATTTTGACGCAAATGATCAGGTTAATCAAAATTTTGATCAAATCCATGATATACCAGAAAATGAACCATATACGACCGAGGATGCAGGTGAGGTTGAGATGAAGGGTATTTTGCAGTGTGATGTTAGCGATGGTCTACCGAACATCGATTGTAGTTGCGAAATTACTCAAGAATATCAGCATTCTCCCTCTACTAAGAATGAACAGTATCGGCATAATGAAAATAATCAGCATCATTCTACATATAATTTAATTTCCAAATCATGGAAGCTGGAAAAGCTTGATCATAGCTCGGTCGATAGCAATCCTATCATTAAACACATCCCTCAGGAACCTAAAGCAATCTTTAGCAAGAAGTTTATTGAAAATCCACTGGTTGATGAAAGGGTGCTCTATCAAAATAAGAGAGTTATACTATATAAGACGGAAATGTGTAGAAGCTTTAGCGAAGTAGGATTCTGTAAATATGGGGATAGATGTCAATTTTGCCATAGTCCTAGCGAGCTTAGAACAGTGAAAAGACACCCAAAGTATAAAACTGAGATATGCAAGACTTTTTGGAATGAGGGAAATTGTCCGTACGGCAGTAGGTGTTGTTTTATACATTTGGAGAAGGTTAGTAATAATATCGATAGTTTTAGTGATGGCAGCAGTGGTATATTTCTGCTGATCATTCTACTGGCAGTGTTTCAAATATATATAGAAGCACCCAGGCCAACATTAAACATACCAGTATTAACAATCATCAAAATAGCATAGTTGAGAAAGATGAAAGAAATGCATGCACCAATAGCACAGTCTCAGCACCGCATGCATATAAAACAGGTACTAAAAGTGGGAAAACCAAAGACTCCACAGTGAGACTATTTGATGATAATAAATGTACTCGAATCAATATTGAGCGGATAAACTTAGAAACGATTTCTGTGAAAGATGGCGTATCAAAAGAGGACCCAAACGATGAAGTTGAAATACTGAGCATTGTTAGCGAAGTAAAGGACTATATAATAGACAATGTTAATATTATCAAAAGCGTGTCAGATTGCTGTGGCTTAGGTGTTCCGTCTTTCTGTGAATACTACCTTCCAAGCCAAGATTCTTTTAGAAATGGCTGCTTCGAGAATGAACTTCACGAAAGGTATTTAAGGGATATTTTTAAATATGGGTCTACTCTGATCAAGACAGCCCGAGCATTAGAAATTGATGAAATGTTAGATCGAAACTATAAAATCAGCGCACATTCATCATGTAAGATTGACGGATATGATGGTGTCTTCAGTTCAGTTAAGAACATAAACGATATTAAAATTGAGAGAGAAAGTATATGGGCAAAGAATTTTATTAGAAAGTGGAAGGAGAACCCTGTGTTTTTTATTTTTGATAATAAATATGACAAAATCTAAATAAAAAGCAATGTTTTGTACAAAGAAATAGCCTCATAATCAATACTTCATTTTTAATATAATAACGGTAAGACGGTAGGTGCTGTGTTGTCATTTGCCTTTATGTAGAATTGGACATCCTTGTTGATTATTAAATGGGTAATGTAAAAGCACTAAACACGGATGCTGGCAAATTCTTTTATTGAACTTCTAACGAACAATGCCCTCGGCTGTTTTGGTTAAAATGTGCTTTCCCCCAACCTTGACTTTGGTATTTTTAAATACCAGGCAATGATCAACTATCATAAACTTAGAAAGAACATTTCTAAATGCATTCTTGCTCAAGTCCACCTTGCCATACTCAATATTATCAAAAATTGTTAGGTGATCTTCTAACTCAATTTTGCTACCTTCTTCTACGTCAACCCTCAAAGCCTCAATCCTGTCACCCTCAGCACAACATATCATACCTTCACTTTCCAGATCCCTGAACTTGGCTTTTTTAATATTTAAAACAAAGAGGTAGGTGTTGTTCAATAGTTCTTCCTTCTCATAGACATTCCTCAGTCCAGAGCATATGAAATAGTCTTTGTCCGCCCTTACATTTTCACAATACAGTTTGTCCAATCCTTCTGCATTCTGTATTGATGTAATTTTGCCTGCTCTTATTTCAAGCATATAAAATTCAGGATCAAAATCAATCCCTTTATCAGCTAACAACTTTGTGAACTGATCAATAACATCTTTGTTTTTAAGAGAGCCACTGGCAAGCAGAGCTTTGACAGTGTTGATATAGCAGAGAATATTCATCAATGAGAACTCCATTTGTGGCATTCGGGGAGACTTCCTAAGCCTTTTGAACTCATTCAACTTCTTTTGGGTGAATTCCTCGTTGTACAGCACGAATACTTGTTCAATAACTGAATCTAGGCTTTCAAAGAAACTGTCGGTTCGTAGAGAAAGCCTATCACTTTTTGAAAAATATGGCTGTTTGATCTAAGCAGTAAATTATGAACTTTAAATCATCATCTTCTTTGGTGTAGTTTAGGATTATTGTGGGCATGTTTCAAGGGTGCAGAAAGTATGTTAGAGTAAAAAATATGCCACAAAATGTGCTTCTAAGCGAAAGAAGGGGAAATGGCTATTCAACCTGCTTATTTCACAATAAACCATTTATCCGATGGTCTAAGCACCGTTATTGTCTTTTAAATCGTACAGTTTGATTTTCTGCTACCCCATGGACAAGCCTCCAAAAATTACTGAGGAATCCCAGATAGACGATTTAAGTACGGATGAGTTGAGACAGGTTATGGAATTTTACACTGAAAGTGAAAAGGAGGAATTCATACAGCCGTTAATATCCTCCAATGAGGCCTTAAGAAGAAAAATAGCTGAAAATGAAATACAAATACGAAATGAGCAGAGTATAAACAATGTTTTCCTAAGAAAGATGTGGAAAGCGTTGGATGAAGAGGAAAAGCATGAGAGTGCTTCATTTTTCAAGGGGATTTGTGAAAGAATCAATAAAAAGATATAGCACAGGGAATGTACTTTAACAGTGTATTAAGATAGGCCTTACATTAAAACTTTGTCTTACGGTACGTAGAGCTCCTTTTGCAATATGCTTTCCGTAGTTTTTATTTTTCTTTATATTTTATGCCATGGAAACAGTTAAATTCAAGCCAGACTTGGAAAGTATTAAAGAAAGATCAAAGATCGTTCCTTTCGGAAGAGCAGGTAAGGAACAGGCCACAGAAGCGATGCCTATTCCCTTTATACTTTACAATACTGAACAGGAGATCAAGATTGAAACTGAAGAATCGTCTGTGTATAGGCCATCAACAATCTTCCAGCCATCGATGATGAGCAGAGTTCAGAGTGAAGTCTCAGTGAAAATAACCAATGTTCCCATACATGTGACACAGTCACAGCTTGTTGAGGCAATTTTCCAGAGGTTTAAAGATGAGCAGCCAGGGCAGAGCGTTTTAAGACCCTACACAAGATTAAACCTTATTTTTGATAAAGAAAAGAAAGCTTCCAGAGGATTTGCGTATGCAAATTGCGAGAATTTGGAGAAAGCCAGGGAATTGGCTAGGATTGTCAGAAGTATTGTTATAGATGCATGTGTTTTAGGAGCTGAAATATTAGAATAGTAAATACAATCAACTAACCTAATTTAAGATCTGATGTCTTAGGTACACGTTTTAATAGTTAATATTGTGTAAAATCTAGCACCAAAAATATTCAATATAGATTTTAGAAAAATAACTTATAGTCTTATTTATTGAGCCAGTGCAGACAGAAAATCAAGCAATCCATCAACATCCTCAATGCAGAAATTGGCATGCGACTCCCCCTCTCCTATCTTAATTGAGATGCCTTTGCACACCCTGAACATGTCCTCGTCTGTCCGGTCATCGCCCACGCAAATAGCAGGGTCGAGCATTCTACAGACATTGTCTTTTCTAGCTGCCTTTAACTCAACTATCATCTTTCCTAGCTGAACATTCTCTTCCCCTACTTTCCTCAAGAGTGAGTAAAGCTTACCAACACAGAAGCTCCTGGCCATTCGATAATGAAAACACAGTCCGGAAGTTTTCTCTTCAATCACTGTGCCCGGGGTTCTTTTGGAATAGTATTCCATGATTTCACGTGCTACTCCAAGTATGTTGTTTTTTTCTCTTATAGTCGACCACTCACCGTTTACTCTTTGGAATGCCCCATGCTCTGCATAAACCTCGATCTCCTTTGGAATCCACTCATCCAACTTTGCCTTTGATCTTCCTGAGCATATGACTACCCTGCCTGCTTTGGACAGGTTCATGAGAATCTCCTTGGCCCTTGCGCTGAGCACGGCCTTGTCGGGATCTTCAACTATCGGTGTTAGGGTGCCGTCGTAGTCTAATAGGATTGTTTTGCTAGACTTCTCCCAGAGCATTTTGGCTTGTTCTGCATTCAGCGGTTCTGGTATCTTCATTCTCCTCTTGCTCTTGAGATCGAAGTAGCTGTTTTCACCAAATATTATTGGATGGTACGATTCTTTGTGTTCGGCGGGTAGTTTTGATCCTCTTTTCATATACACCCCATTTTCAGTGCCTCCTATTATTTTTTTGTAATACTCGATTTCAGATTGGAGCTTGGGTGGTCTGCAGATCAACGCACAGATTTCTTTAGAGAGTCTGTCAATTGTTCCATCCTCACCTGGGAGCTGGCTTAGTACTATTTTGTATCCATTTACCTCCATGAACTCTTTCAGATACTCCTCTTCGCCTATCACTGAGTACTTCTTGGGTGTGTACATTGCCTTTTCTATCTCGTCTGCAAGCTCGAATGGGTCATAGCTGTCCACCACCACAGGCCTCCCAAACAGCTGGGCAATCTCTCTGTATTGTGTTCCCACAAAAGCATCACAGAAGAACATCTCTGCCACGACGTGGGAGTACTCAACAGGGTCAGCAACAGAAAAGCTACTGCTGTACATCTTTTTGAGGTATTGAGCCATTCTGGATGTCTCCTCGTTCAGATCTACACCAGTCCTGAGATACCTCACGTGGATGTGTGGATGCTTCACAATAAATGGCTCAATGTGAATCAGATTCACATCGGTAAGAACACACATCCTGGTCTTTGGCACTTCCAAGTCATGCAGGTACCTTAGCAGTTCGTAATTGAATCTGTCCGGGAAGTTGCTTTCGACCAAACAGGCTGGATCTCTAGTCTTCTGGATGCACAGCTCCAGGATATGCTCCAGCGTGTCTATGACTGCAAACTTGTCTACATACGGCTTCAGGTACCAGCACCCGCCCCTTTCCACGTCCCGCATCTCGTATGAGCACATCATGTAGTTGGCAAAGGAGTCCAGGCTTTCCTTGCAGTCGAAGAACTTCTGAGCCAGGGCTAGGTTTTTGAGAATATGTCTGTAGAACGGGACCTTCTCTATGAAGCAGCCCTCAAACTTCAGATTCCTGAAAGCAACCCTGGCCCTTGTCATGCCCGGAAGCAAAAAAAGCGAGGAGTCGTTGACAACAATCAGATCGTCTTCAGTGACGACGTCCCTTAGTTTCTCGTAGAACTGTTCATTAAATAGCCTGTACTCTTCAAAGACATTGTGGTGGTCTAGGTCTTCAAACATTGTCTCGAAGATTTCTCTATTCATTAATCTGTCATATATCCTTGCCAGTCTTAGGTTTTCAGTTACATCAAGGTACTCTATGTTATCAACCGAGGTAAATTCTCTTTTCACAATAGCCCTTGGTTCTGTGAATTTAACTTTTATTTTTGAAGATTTATGTAGCGTAGGTTTGTCCTTGAGAAGGTCTATTTGAGTGCTCTTCACACAGTAAAATACTTTCATTAAGGGGTTTGAATATTTTGAATAAATACAGTATAAAGAACCAATGGCAGACTAGATATTAAATATTTGCTAGCAATGCGAAATGTGAGGCAAACAAAGGTATAGAACGACAAGACAGTGATAAAGATATAGCTGTTTAATTTTAATGATTGTTGTAGAGCCAAGCCTTTGTAGGGATCAAGTTGATTGTGGTGGAGGACTTAAAATATAGGTAGTAAACTAGCTTTGAGGATAGATTGCAGTCTTCCTCTGGAGACAGGTCAGCGAGTTTGGCATTCAGTAGCTTCTGCTCTATTATATCTTGATAGACAGGGTGCTTGCTAACCTATAGCCATGGCTTCAGTATTCGTGTGTTTCCAAGGACAGCGAAATGGAGTTTGAGATATCTGCAGTTGCTTTGATAAGTCCAAGCTCATGGAATGCCAGGCTATGCAAGTGGTGGCTTCACAAAACCAGCGTATTCTCTGCCAATGAACACTTTAAGTCCAGCTTTGAGTGTAGTGTTGGGCATGACTCTTCTATTTCGAGTGAATAGACAAAGTAACCGGCGTACATATAAGTGCGTGTTTGTCAGTGTCTAAGAATCATATGATGGCATTCAATAGTAACAGCTCAAGGGACATTAGTGTAGAGATAAAGATTGAAGAGAGTATATGAATAAAAGTGTTTTAAATCAGTATTAAAGACGAATTTAATCAGCTCTTGACATCAGACTCATTCTCACTCTCTAAATCTTTCTCAATAAGCTCGATATCTACTTTGTCTAGTTTCTTTTTCATATTACTAAACGGATAGCGTAAACGTGTCTTGTCCATACTTATTAAGATGGATTTATTTGTGAAAACTTTTGTAATGCTTATATTAACCTTTGATATAGGATTTCCATACAAGTCCAGGTGCCTCAAACCTATCATGGGTTTGTACTTCCTTGTCTTATCATCAAAATAGTTTTGAAGACTGATGTGTTCAATTCGATTATTATCCAAGCACATGTATTCAAGACCAGTGAGTTCAGATAGGCATGGTATCTCTGTCAATCCAACACCAGTCAACAACAATGTTGTTATCTTACTGAGATCTGAACTGTTCAATGCAGCAATGTCAATAGTGTTTCTGATATGCTCAATTCATCAGTTTCAAGGTATTCAGTCAAGAACTTCAATGCCTTGGTCGGAATATGATCAAATTCAAAACCTGATACTTCAATCCTTTTAAATTTAGATTCCCACTCTTTGAAGCTAATTTCGAAATATCCCTCTGCTTGTTGAGCTATTTTTTCTTTAAGACTACCATCTTCGTTTAGGATTTCGTCTTTACTTAAACATCCACTCATCGTTTCAGTGCAATAATTATACAGCTTCATTCCCACAATTTCGTTAATCTCATTTATATTCTTTTCATACTCCTCACGTTGGATATGATTCAGATTTTTAAAGTACTCTTCGATTATTTTAATAATTCTAGAATCCTTCATAAAAGCAGTAAAACAGCCATCATCTTTGTCCTTAAAAACACTGAGCTTGGGAGTTTCATTGGGTAAGGTGTCGTCGGATTCATCATCAGAGATATGAATACTTTGAACCTGCTCTTCTAAAGACCCTTGCTCTTTACTCATTACGGTGCAACTAGCATCTGCGGAGAATAGCATAGGAAATCCAACCGACAGTACTTCGATCAGGCCAGTTACAGTTTTAATTGGTAGTGATAAACCGTGCATGGGTGTGAATACAAAACTTGTATTTATACTTTTTACAAAAATCTGATTGATTTAATTTATCAGTTGATTTTTTTAGTATGACAGGGAATGTTCAAGAAACAGTCTCAGCCAAAATATAGCCAGTAGGTCTGCGCACAAACCACCTACATTCTCAGAATATTCATGCTTTTTCTATTGCCTTTATTCAAATATGCCTGTACGTATGTGATAAGACAGTATGTGATAGATTGGTCTCAATCCAAGTAGCAAATAGAATTGTTAATTAGAAAAGTTTGTCCAGGAGACTGGACTTGATCGGTAAGCTTGAGAATGCTCAAGATTTCATATGCACTACTGTCCGTGATCTGATATTGAGACAGATTCAGATGCAACAGCAATGACTAAGCTGATGTGCATAGTAACTGCATGGCTATTAATGGACTGGACAGACAAATGGTTTGATGACACTAGTGCAGAATAGTACAGCACATTCAAAGCCACTAATGATTTCTAGGCAATGATGCAACAAGTGAGATACATCTCATTCTGGATTTGTTAGCAATGTGCATTGTTCCTCTGTAATAAGTATAGATGCACTCTACTCCATATTCTTTTCCATGTCCTTAACAATGCAGCAGTCTCTCTGCCAGCATCATCAAAGTGAATATTCAAGGCCACCTATTTACAGCAACAGCTGGTTTTCATATATATCAATTATGCATGGATGGAGGATGAAATTGTGTTTGTGTCCGGAATAAAAAGCTATACACGATTACTGTGACGGGTAGTGCAATTCATATGCTATTAGAGTTATATTTAGTTAAATATGGTAGGGTAGAGACTAAAAGACTTGTCAAGTATAGGAGAGTATATCGAAGGAAGCTTCTTGAGTCTACACCGATAGGGTCTCTGTGGAGTCCACCCCTCTTCGCTAGTCTTCTGGCTTTGAGTAAATAAGTTGACAGTAGTCAGAGACTGAGTCAAAGAAAAGTAGGCTAATACAACCCATAAAGTAAAAAATAGTATTGAAACATACTCCATTCTTAAGCTTATATTATACTATACTGTTTTAAAAAACAAATTTAATCAGTTGCTAACTTCTGATTGTTTTACTTCTTGCCCAGTAGATGAATCAATGAACTTAATTCCCGAACCTTTCAGTTTCTTTTTCATACTGTCATAGGTACAAAATATAACTACATTAGACAGATGTATTATTGCAGAGCTGTCGGTAAACACCTGCAAGACGTTCGAATTGACACATCCTATTGGATTTTTATGCAGCTTCAGATCTGCCAACTTTGGCATTGTCTTGAAATCATTTCTTTCCTGGTCGTAATAATTTTTAGCTTCAAGCGTTTCAATATTATTGCCTTCCAAATCAAGACGCTGAAGATTGGTAAAGTTAGATAGACAGGGTAGACTTGTCAAGCCATTATAACATAGCTTTACTGTCTTTATTTTATCCAAGTTGACACTATTCAACACATCAACATTAACGTTAGTTGTTCCAGATAAGCTTAAAATTTTCGTTCTACAATAATCATTGAAAAACTTAAAAACTTCGACAGGGGTGGTTTTGAATCGGACACCATCCAACTTAATTTCTTCAAGTAACGATATGGATGAACCCATCATGAGCTCTTGCATTTTCCCTTTAATTACAGCAGCATCACCTCTTTTTAGAACTTCATCTTCAATTTCAGGATTGCAATTGCACAGGTGCATAACCACAACCTCCCAAATCTCGTCCCTGTGAGCTTGATATTCATCAAGACGTGTTAGTTTTATTTTCTCAAAGTACTCATTGAAAACCTCCGAGACTTCAGGATAGCCCATTAACTTAGTAAGAAAGCCATTGTCGTCCTTAAAAACTTTGAGTGTTTCTGAGTCTGAAGACTTAGATGAATCCTCATCTTTCTTTTGAGTATTGGACTGGCCATTTTCAGCAACGTCTTTGGAAGAGTCTTTGTCTTGTACTTCTGGCTTTTTTACATCGCATTCATGCGTAGAGGTACAACCAACATTTATGGGAAATAGCATAGGAAATCCTATCGATAATACTCTCATAAGACTGAGAGCTGTTCTGCTTGACAGTGACAAACCGTGCATGGGTGTGGGTGCAAATTTTGTATTTATACTTTTTACAAAAAGCTAATCAATTTAATTTATCAGCATGTGCTATTTTAAAATCAAGAATCAGATAATGACTAAGTCTTGGTGGAAATTGGCATGTAATGCCTCCCACCTGTGTACAATTCATGCCTCTGCCAGGTTGGCTTCTGAGTTGTATCTAAAGACTTGACGGCCTGTTCATTCTTTACTTTTAATACCAACTTGTTCATGGCTGGTGGTGGCATGAGATTCTGCATGAAACTGCTCATAGGTCGATTCTGGATTACCTGTCAAGTATCAAGAAAAATTTTACTGACTGAAAGTCTCCATTTAACAGCTAAGCATGAAATCAACGGGGCCTAGACTCGTACTCGTGTGTCTGTGATGTATGCAATGCAATTTATGACTAAAGTTTAAATTTTGATGGATTTTAACTAATTTTAAAGATTCCAGAAATTATACCCAAATGATAAACAGTATTGCATAAAAGCTAGTTATAGAATGTTCGTTCTAGCATTGCACGTCTTGGACCATTTTAATAAGCATGTCCATTAATGATTGATGATTATACTTTTATGGAAATGATTAAATTAAAGATTTAATTTAAGCTTATCCAGCCATCAATTCATCTTCTTGTTTTAAAGATAGCTTAATGTGTGTGTCTTTCAGACTCTTTTTCATACTGTCGCATGTACAATAGAATTCTGTTTCGTTCAAGCATATTTTTGTAGTTCCACTGATAAATACCTTTGTGATTTCCACATCAATACTAGATGTGGAGTTCCATAATAAGCTTATTTCTTCTAACCTTGGCATTGTTCTGTATGCACCTGTCTCTTCATCAAAATAATTTCCAGGCTCAAATGCCACAATCATATTATGATCTAAATAGAGATGCCTAAGGTTTTTAAAACTAGACAAGCAAGGAAATTGTGTTAATTCCATTTCAGACAAGTCTAATTCTTCGATATTGTTGAGATTGGCACTATTCAACATGTCAATATTAATATTCGTTTTTGAAAAATCGAAACATTCTGTTCCACATTCATCATTAAAAAATTTTAAAACTCTGACAGGAGTGTATCTCATTTTAAAGCCGTGCATCATGACTTTTTTGAAATCATAATTAAGCATATTACATTCAAGCTCTCGAATCGTTTCATCCGTAGGAGTATCGTTGTATTTGTCGAGATCCGATTGCAATTGAAGACATGTATTATACATGTGCAAAGCAAAAATTTCATGGATCTCGTCCTGATACTCTTGGTAGTCTTTTAGATTAATCAGTTTTGAATTTTGTAAACGTCTGTTGATGATGTCAATAACTTTAAGGTGATTCAAGAAAGCCATGAAGACATCATTTTCATCAATGAAAATCTTTGGTTCAGTCTTTGGATGGAAAGAGCTTAGTGGATTG
>NW_006889843.1:0-21295 GCF_000231115.1 Vittaforma corneae ATCC 50505 | reverse complement strand
CTACCTGTCAAGTATCAAAAGCGGCTTAAGAATGAGTTTTATGATCGATTGTATCTGCAATAATACACTATATTAAACATTTCTATTGAAAAACTAACAATAAAATACATTCCAAGTGTTTGAATATTCGACTATGTCATTAATGAACACCCACAATTTGGCTCACTGTGATAAACACTATTGAAACAATTCAACAATATTTAAACTGATTGTCTCTTTAACTAGGATTGAAACTTTAATTATCGATAATGCAAATATGGCTTAAAATCAAACTGTCAATTTTCAAATTGACAAGTTTAGAGTGAATATGCAAGTATTCAAAACACAATCTTCTAATTTTTATTTATAGCTTTCATTTCTGTCAAAACTGTCTTCTTAGCATGGCTCTTATAAAAGGCCTGAGGTCTTTGCCTATTTAAAGTACTTGTAGTTTGCCAATCATCATTCCAGCATGATTTACTTTTAAGGTAATTTATTTAAAAACTCAACTATTAATTTTTTATTTTCAAATTCAGCCTTGTATTTTCTCTCTACAATTTCAAATGAATTTCCAAGACTCTTTTTTCCCTTTGCCTTAAAAACAATGCACGCTTCTTCTTTTTTAAAATGCCCTTTGTCTGCACAAAACTTTAAAATGACAGTCTTTAAAAAATCTCTGATAAAATAAAAATAACCATCTTTCAAATGAATTTCACCCCACCCAACATCGGTCCATTCTTCATCCTCGAAATAGGCCAATTTGCACTTGGCAATAAAGTCACTGCCTGTTTCCTTTACGTTGTCTTTCTTCTCCTCAATCCTTTTATTCAAGTCCATTTTTAGAAAAGTTGATTCTTTCTTTACCTTGCTTGTTCCAGGCTCGGTGAAGATGTTTTTACTAAAGCAACTGGTTTTTTCTCTATCAAAAATACTGCTGTATGGTTTTATGCTTTCCTCACTTTTATTATTTATTCTATCCTTTCTACCTCTTTCAATATCGCCACTTGATTGACAGGTTGCACGATCGGTATTGATGGTATCTTGTTTGTTAATATCACATTCTTCATTTGACTTGATCTTCTTCACAGACTCATTTTCGGAGTGAAAACTCTCTTCAGTGCGTTCCTCAGCATTGAGAAAACTATCGTTATCTATCTTGCTTTCATTGCTGTTTTCTAGGCTATTCCCCTGTTGTTTAAGTGTTTCTGAATTGGCAGTGCTGTCTGGAACACTATTCAGCTGATCTTCTGACTCCTTAGCTCTACACTTTTCCTCTTTAATGTCCATGAGGACTATACGAAATCTCAAAAATAAACTCTTAAAATTGGAACAAAACCTGATCAAACGTTAATAAAATAAATCACTAATATGAACTATAAAAAGTATGCATTAAAGCCTGCTGTGAATGTGAAATTAAAACTGTTAGGATGGTGTTTACAAAATCATAAAAACTAACTAACCTATTAAAAGCTTTAAAAGGAGTGTGGCAAGCATTGCTAAATCAATAGGCATGGCAATTGCCAGATAAACTGTGCTGTCAATGTTAATTTGATTGAAAACATATCATAAATGTCAATATAACTAACATGTCCTTATTTTTAGCTCTACTTCAACAGTTAACTATCCTTCATTTTAATCTCCTTCGACAATCAAATTCTTATTTATTTTTAATTTTGCTGCCTTTGCTGGAACTTTCTAAGATTATTGTCTAGTGCTTTAATGTCACCGCTCAGTGTGATAATGTTTTCGAGATCGCTATCTACCTCTTTGAGTGTACTGATAAGAAAATCCATTCGCCTGTTTAAGTCATGAATTGTTTTGGCAGCTTCTGAAATGTCCCGACTTGTTTCCATTCTACTTTCGGCTAGCTTGGGTAGAAAAGAAAAACAAAAAAAATCTCCCAAGCCGGAGTCGAACCAGCGACCCGCTGATAACTACATCTTCTACAGTCAGCTGCTCTACCACTGAGCTATTGAGAGGTGATAGGAATCAGGAAAGAATATAATAATAAAATATATATTGTATTGGAAGTGGTATTAAAAGTAGGCCATAAAATTATGTAATTAAATAAATACTTTTGTACTTGGACTTACTTCCAACATAATATAAGTTTTTAACTAAAAGTAACACAGCTAATATTTTAATAAATTATATTCATTTCAGGGTCGTTCGACTTCTTTCTATTGTCCCCACTTCTATCTGCTTTTCCACTTCTTTTTGCTGTTCTTTATGCTTTTCTTTTTTATTATTTACAAATATTTTCATCAATAAATCTTTGCAGTAGTCCTTTAAAATTGTCTTTAAAGCTACATCAAAGAAACTTTTGCTTTCACACTCAATCCTGTCTTCCTTGTTTTCAATTTTATGCTTCATTGTTTGAACCCACTCAAAGAATGATCTTTTTATGCTTTCTTTGCTGTATGCACTAAGTCTTTTGTTGCAATATCGATAATTTTCAAAAAAATTTTTAACAGGGTTTTCAGCAGTTTTCAACCTCCTTCTTATGAATATTAATAGTATTTTGGGAATTGACACCATCTTGAAAATGTTGTTGTGCTCTAACTTCTTTATTGATCCAACTGGATCTGCCATAAAATTCTCAAATGTAAAGTATCTATCCAAGTACCTGAGCTTTCCTTTTGTACCTCTGAGATCAGTCCTATGTTCAATGTTTTGTTCTTCTTGATGCACATTTTCCCCATGTAATGTTTGTGAAGTGCTGCATTCCAAACAGAGATCTTCATCAAGCACTTGACTTCCTATTGGTTTGCTCTTATTTTCAAGCAAGGCGCTGTTTGTACTATCTTTGCTAGTCACCTGCTTGGTTTCATTTGGAGTATTCACTAGTGACTGTTCCTTTTCTTCCTCTTTTTCCTCAGGCATTGTTTTTATTAACTCCGCTACATTATCTACCTTCTTGTCACTCTGTGTCTTATCACATCCTCTCAATTTAAAATATTTTTGATCCATTTCAATACGTTCATCTGATTTGTTTTCTAATCCATAATAACATACTACAAACCCACTAAACGATAATAAAAATATTAATAGCATAGCAATCCATTTTCTATTGCGTCTTTTTTTGTTTTCTTCTGCTGATTTTCTAATATTTGCTAGAATACAGCATGTTCTTTTGCGCTTTTCATTTTCCATGGTATTAAAAATTAATTTTCTTATATAAAATGATTAAAAAATATTGACATAATGATATTTGCTTGAATGAACTACCAAAGTATCGACAAGCTCATGGAATATTAATAAATAGTCATGTATTTTAGATAAATACCCATTCTACAATCATCTTCCCACTTACCATAATAAAATAGCTTACTTTCAATACTCTCTAAATAAGTATGGTTTCTTACAATCAACCGTAGTTCAAGTTTAAATTTTTATAATCTCTTAATTTATTGAGATACACTGAAAATAAAAGCTTTTTCTCTGCTATCATGAATAAAATCAACAACACCAACAGCTCCTATCTTTCTAGCTGAAAATGGCATGAGTTCTCCAAGCTCTTGTCTAGACTCGATTTTAACAACTGGAATGCTCAGTTCCTCTGCTTTTTTCATTATGATTGTTTTATAGTCCTCAAAAAGATCTTCGGGAATAATAATAAGCTGCAAGGGTGCATTTTGATATAAGCATCTAACGACTTCGCTTGCCCCTATTTTGAGTGAATCGTGGTTTCTACAAACCTGGAGTACTTTTTTTAATGCAGATTGAACTGTAAGATCTTCCTGTAAAGATTCTACTAATTGAGACATAAGGGTGAAAAATTTTACTCTTGATAAAAATTTTCAAGCGAAAAGAGAGAAGCATAAGCGAAATCATGTTTGAAAATACATGTTGGATCCGTCTTTTGTTTTATTAGTGATTGATTGATAGTTGTTCATAGTCTTTGTGTCATTTTAATCCTAGCATTTAAATTACATATTCGACAACTCATTCAAGTAAAGTATAAATGAATAGCAATTAAAATGACAGCCACGATGCTGCATTTTCTTTATTTAATGTTCAAATATCCCTGTTTTAATTGTTTTTAATAACTATGGCACATACAAAGCTTAAGACATAAAAATTTGCATTTCAAGCTGTTACTTTAAATATCAAAGGCCTATTTCTCTTTATATTTTCATGCCCAGGGTGCCTTGTTATTCAATTTCATATTTGGGATCTTTCTACAAAGTCTTCTATATGCCTCATGGATGTGTGATGGGAGTAAAGCACCGTCATCATTCATTTCTTGTTGTATTTTCTTTGCTTCTTCTACCATCTCACCCACAAACACTTTTGACAATCCTGCTACTGCAATAATCATATTTGGATTCACTGCTTGTCCTATTATTGAGCTGATGTGCTTTTTAATGGCAGATTTGGGGAACTTCGATCTTTTAAATGTTTCATTTCTTTGTAGATCTGCTTCATTCATCTCTGAGATTGCTCTTTTTATCTCAGAATCATCCACTTGTTTGTAGAGTGATTCCTGTGAGAAAAGACTTTCTTCCAAAGATGAGTCACTTTCTAAATTCTCCCTTTTGTCTGTATCATCTCTCTTTTCTACCTCTTTTGGGCTTTCTTTTTCAATTAACTCCAGTTCATTTTTATCTGTTTCTTCTGAACTCATCTCAAGGCTAAAAATGGAAAAATGATGAAACACATACATTTATAAAATATGTACAGTAGGTTGAATCTTAAATTTATTTGATGATTAAATTGGGAATGTGTTATACATTAGTTAGAAGCCATTCAACACCGTTCTCTATGCTTTTATGATCATAAATAGTTGTGGAAAATGCTTTTATATTCTTTATATGATCAATTCTAGTGGCTATATCCTGTATATTAAAGCTAGGATTTAGGTCTATTTTATTAATCATTATACATATTGGGACATTAAGGTCTATAAGCTGATTCAGATACTCACTGCAGTCCCTACATCTGTACAATCTATAATAAACAATATGCCATCTGTTCTTTCAAAATAGTTAGACCAATACTCTCTAAAGCAGTATTGACCTCCAATGTCGACTATGTTTAGTTTATAATCCTTGTAGAGTATGCTATGAATCTTATAACCAAACGTTGGTGCTGAATCTAATCGTAGTTTAAAGTAAGAATTTATGATGGCTGTCTTTCCTGCATTGTCAAGTCCCATTACCAGTATTTTCAAATTTTTTTGTTTCTTTTTGATGTAATCTACAATCTTTTGAAATGTCATGTCCTTGGGTTGGGATTGAGAAAGAATAGTCAATGAGAAAACGAGTAGGCAAGCTTTCAATCAAAAATGGAAAATATACCTGTAGAAAGTAAACAACATTAGCTAATGTGCTTGATGAAAGTATAGTTGTGCTGCTACTAGTCCTTTTTATTCTAACTTACACACCGCCTGGATCTAGCTTATATGTAAATAAGCATAAAAGGAACAATTTTATTCTTTCATCTTCTCGTTTATGTAGTTTTTTAATGATTCACTTTTTTCTTTAATTGGCTTTTTTAACCCATGTTCTCACTCTCTGAGCAAGAGATTCAAGATTTAATTGATAAGCACAATGGGAAATGCATGAACAAAGAAAATACTCCAGAATATGATTTAAAAACTGTGGTTGAATGTGGATTGATGTTTTTATACGGTAAACAACATTTAAAAGGTGGTAAAGTAGTTCAGTGTGCAGAAAAACTCAATTTATACAAGAAACATAAGTGCAGAGAGGGTGACAAGAAGATATGTAAGCATTATAAATCTAGATTTTTGGATATTACTAACATCAATCCCCTTGAAAAGACACAAAATACTCTTAAAACATGTTGGACTGGTCATAATCTTGCAATTTTGACTGCCGATTTCACACTTCAAGGATATTTTAAAAGGGATTTGCTTTTTCAAAAGAAATTCCCACCTGCGAGTTCGATAATTGCAGGAGCAGATAAAATCTGTGTTGGTTTATTTTCTAGGGGAAGTTGTTTATTTTGATCCAATTAGTCAAAATGAAATTATTAGGCCCTGTCATACTGATACTGTCACATCTTTATATCATGAAAACGGCCATCTTCTTTCCTCTTCCCTTGATGGTACAATATTTTATAGAAAAAGAATTGAGATTTCTGATTCTGGGGTGCTAGACGTTAGAGCTGTTTCAGATGATAAGTTTGTGTGTAGTTGTGCTGATAATAATATCGTGCTTTATAATTCAGGCAATATTACTTCGTTCGTTGGACACACTAGTAGAATTAAGTCCCTCACTTATAATAAATTTGGAATATCAACCTCGAAAGACCGGAGAAGTCGGGTTTTTATTTAAAGAAAGTATGTTTGAGATAGAGAATTTGGGTGCATCATTACATAGGAGATTTACAACATATCAGTTTTTTGGGCATGGTCTTTCTGGGGTGTTTTTGTACGATGTAAATCAAAGACAAAAAATATGGTCTACGGGTGACGTAAGTCTGAGTTTAGACGTTAAGGAACATGTGCTTGTACATTCTAGTGAAAAACATTTAAAAATGACAGATGTTCGATCAAATGATACGATGAAGATTCCTCTGAATGTTAATATCACTGATCTGAGTTTTTCAGGTTCAGGAGACATGCTTTTAGTATGCACTGATCAGTTCCCGTTGATTGTTGATCTAAGACATATTTGAAATTTAAACATATAAATTAAATACAATAGAATTTATTATTATCTCACTGTCACGTGTCCGTACTTAATTTTATTTACTAATTACATGAATAAGAAGCAAGCTCTTTATATTTACTGGTGATATTCTAGAAATACTATTTGTCTCATTTAGATTGAAAGTGGAAAGGATTCGCCGTTAAGACTTAATATAATATATGTGTAAATCCTAAAATTTATCTCGCATTTTGTCGTCAATTTAACTGCAGTTAGATTGGCCAATATATTTTAATATTTTATAATTGATAAGTTAGACAATAGTGATTCGATTTTATTAAATTTTATGTCCAGTTTTATTCTTTACTAACAAAATTTTTCAACAAAACTCCCCCAATGGCAATTCCCAAGATGAAAGGGCAGAGTATAGGCAATTAAGAGATACAATTTATACTTTCTTCTACTATTCAAATAAGCCGGTGATAGCAAATGAAGTTATGTTACAGTTTAAAAACTGTAAAAAGGCTACAGTCCAGAAAATACTGGATGACTTGGTATCTAAAGGGAAGATCTTTATGAGAACAATAGGAAAATCAAAAGTATATTGTCTTACACAAGACATGACATTTGAGATTGATGAAAGCATTTACACAGATGAAATTGATACGAAACAGGATCAGACCATAGATGACAAGATTTTGAGATATCTGAAGTGGAACTATGAAAGGCATGTGGCAGAGCTAATTAAACTCAAAGAAGAATGCAAGAAGCTAGATCAGGTTCTAAATGGATATGAGAACCAACTGAGTATTGATGAATTAAAAAGAGCTATTGAGAAAATGAAAGCTATTGTTAAGGAATACAAAGGCAAGGGAAAACAGGAATGTGTAAGTTATGAAGAATTTAATAAGAAAAAGAAGGTATGTTTAAATATTAAAAAAGAATTAATGAAGAGAACACAAATATACAAAAACATTATCGATACAATATGCGAGGGATGTGGAATCAAAAAGAAGGATTTCCTAAGGGATGTTGGAATAGAAGAATAATGAAGAAATTTAAAAGAGTATACTATTTATATTTTATAATACATAAACATATTTAAACGTATTGATCTCAATAACTGTTAATGGAGAGGCATACAAATTTAGTAATATTAAATATCTCCTTAAAACTAAATAAAATCCTTCATCATTGACAACTATGATTTGGTAATCGTGGTTGAGAAACACGTCAAATAAGTCGATTTAATTTGAGATTTTCACAGTTTTATACTCAAATTCCACTAAGTAAATAAATGCCGTTTTTAATTAGTTTTATGTCTCTAAAAATTAAGTTTTGCGTTGATATGACTATTTAATTGGCTATTGATTAATATTGAAAATGTATATGAAAATGTGGTTTATTCAATTTGATGCTAAGGGCATTTGATTGTGCCATCTGGAAAATATAATGCTGGTGAATGCTGCACCTATTAACGATGCATTTTCATGGTAGTAAATACCTATAAGTCGTTTGGGCTTTGGTAAGATGTTTTTGTTACATTTTGATAGCTCTTTTCTCAATAATATATTATCATACCCCATTCCTAAAATAGTGCCATTTGTAATCAATGAAAACTCATCATTGTTCTGTGCTGCAGCTAAGATCATTGGTGCCAATATTTTGTATGTTCTTTTCTTAAAATCTTTAAACACTTCGCATATTGTTCTTTCAAATAATGTTATATTTTCTCTATTTACATCACTATTTGATACTTTCTTGTAAATATCATATAGTTTAAATGTATCTAAACTATCGATCTCTGACTCTTCAAATACTTCGAGTTCTTTAATTCTTTCTTTAATAATTGCTTCGAGTTTCATCCCTGCCGTTAACACTTCGAGCTTTCGATATTCTGATTTTGTTTGTTCATCAACAAAGAACTTTTTTGAACACTCATCAATATTAAAAATATTATCAATATCAAATGCTGCCCATTCAGTATTTACAAGCATCACCTTATCATTTTTCTTTATCAAATATCCTGCGTTCGTGCCTGTTCCAATAATCATGCCTATCGGATTTTTTAGATTCAAGGCAAATCCGGTCATCAATGTTGCAATTACATCATTCAATACACAGTTTGCCTTTATTTTTATTTTTTCCGAATTTAAACTTTTATTCAGATCTTCAACAATGTTATTACTATTTAGTCCCTCAGGTGAAAACCACCAATGTTTTTTACATGCTACAAATTCAGCTGAGGAAAGAGATGTTTGCTTTATCGTAAATGAAAATGATAGAGCTGCTGTTTCGGGAACCTGAATGCTTGGTGCTTCATTTTTTAACTCATTTAAGAATTCATTTGTTTTTTTGGCCACCCAATTGTTCCAGGAATATTTACTCAAAGGTTCAATGTTATTTTCTACTGCAAAGTCTAATCTTTTATTTTTAATAACATCAAATTCAGGATTTATGTTGTCTTTTTTATAGATACATTTTATGAGAGATATTTTTAGTGATGATCCACCCAAATCAATTACCAGAACGGTTATATCCATATTGTTTTTAATTTGGCTTCTAAACTTGTTGACCTCCTTAATATCAATCATTGAATCCTCAAAATTTTCAAATTCAGGTCTTTCTTGCTCATATATAATCAATGAAAGATATCTATCGTACATAATTTTTTGATCTTCTAATGATAACATTGGGAAATAGGAATGTCGTTTTCTTCTAACAATATATAAACAGCGGCATAGTATTGAAATATAAAAAATAAGCTTCATGTGTGGGATAGGTAAAATTAGACTATAAATATGTTTAATTATTTTTTTAATTTAAAATACTATGGATGTTTGTTTGTTTTTAATTAAAAACAAACAATTACTATTGTTCAAAAAAGTATGTGCTTAATGTAGTTAATAATAATCAATTATCAAGCTTTCCGCAATGTTACTTAATCATGAATTGTTGGTTTCGTAAGCTATGAATCATGGAGTCGTATCAATCTCCAGCTAACAATCACAAGACTTTACATATCCATGTAGATTAACCACACAACCACAATGTATCTTAATAAATATCAAGAAGCTGTTGTTAAATTGCGATTTTTAATTAATGTACAGAATGGAATTCGATATTTTTAATAGTATCACTGATATGTGAGTAACATGTCATCATTCCTGTTTCAATATAATAATCCAAAGTTTCCCTAGAACTCTGTGTTTATATTGTTTAAACTTTTAAGTGGAAAGGAAATATTTGTAGAGACGCATAGAACAAAATAGCTTTTATCTGGCATGAAATTTAAGCTAAACTAGAAAACTTAGGATATTGAAAGGAAAGATCAAATAGATTCAATGATTGAAACGAGATTGCTTATGTTTAGATCGTATTGGAATTCTATAGGATTGAGATTTCTAATGAAGAAGTATCAGGAATCTTCAACTTTAATATTTATGATGAAATTGGTTTGACCCTTATAATTAAATTCCACTTTGATCGTTTCATAGCTTGAAATAAGTTGAGTATTTTCTTATTATATGGTGTAATTTTTCTCTTAAGTAAAAAAGGTAATTTGCATTTCTTCGCTTCAAATCATTCTCTTATAAAACAAGTCTATTGGAAATGCAGGGGTGTTTAAAATTAGCACCTAAAAGTTTACCCCATATTTAAGACTAGATATGCCAAAAAGCCAATAATTTTTGTCCATATGTATGAAAAGATGAAATCTTAATGGCCACTAAAAATTTTCAAGTCCTGGATTCCTCTAGTCATTTTTATTTTGCTAGAAAAGTGGTTGTAATGAATAAAAGTCCATTAGAACGATGCATATCGGCCTCTTGCATAGCAAACACATTCCAGTACATAGTAAAAAATCAACTACTTATCTGTAAGGTCTTGGGTTTTATTTTTATATTTAATTATAAATTCATTATTTTATTGTGCTCGAAACATTTTATTGCCTACTAGTAAGTTATACAGTGATGTGATAAAATTGCGTAAATGTTCTCCGGGAGTTAATGAATTTAGTCTTATAATTGATAAAATCAGTATCGAATGATATTCATAATTTTTAATGGTTGAATCACAAATTTGAATATGTATTTTAACCTTGGAGTACAAATTTTTGTTAATATATCTCCCCTGACTAATTTTAATAAATATTATTGGCTGCAAAATGTCTATTACGTGGTTAATTTGAGTCGATGTGTTAAATAAAAATTTTTATAAATTGTTTTTATGAGCATATGCTTTCATATACAATTTCAACCAACTTTGTATGATATATACAGAAGATCGAAGAAGTATGATTATAGGATCGTACAGACTTTACTTTTAAATTTTACAAGCAATGCCATGCGTTTTTAAAATCTTTTTAAGCATTTCTTCATCTTTATTTGATGCTCTTGTTTTTATTAAGGTACGGAATATGAAATGGCCGAAATATAATCATACATCACCAACCACAACTATTCCCGCCAATGAGACATAAAAATACTTCGGATGTGCCATGGTTTCTATACAGCGCACCGTATCATGCCTGTTCTAGAGAATTCAAAGCATTCTGGGTGTGCACCTTAGAAGCCCAGCCGCCTTTAGTCCTCTGAATAGCTTGCAGAATGATTATATTGTCTAGGTGATACCACTCAATCTTTTGTCTTCTATAGTTTACCACAGGATACTTGCCTATTGGGCTTTTTATCCAACGCCACACACTCATATGGAATTCTTGCTTCACAACGTTGAATTTTTAGAGAAGTAAGCCAAGTTTATTGAAGAGCTGATGTCTATATAGCACCAAAAACAAAATCTGACTAAGTTGCAGATGTGACATCATGCACAATTCTTTGATCTCTGTTAACTAATGGTCCCTTGTTTGTAACTCACTTTATTTGATGTGCATATGATTCTTTTGATCCTCATTGGGATGTCTTGATATGAAGTGAATTTTTATCAAAAACATTCCAAAGAATGTGCTTGGGCAAGTATAAAACACTCAAGATTTTGGACCCAATGGTGAACCGCTCTGCTTTATCTCGGATTTTAAACAACTTAAAAAGTTTTGTGAGTAGTGCCTTGAAATCATATCGTGGACCTTGTGATTTAAACACTTAAGATTTAAGGTTAAATTTCCAACCTTCCTTTTACTCTTTCCGTTATCCAGCATTAAATGTGAATGCTGATCAAAAGTAAATGGGCGGGCCATTGGCTAAATACTTGCGGGGACTGTTAGAAGTAAGATTATGCAACATTTGTAAAGTAGTGTCACTGAAAATTGCATTTAGTCTAGACACTCATATCGACAGAGGAAATTTGGCAAGAAAATTACTTTTGAAACATGTGACTGGAAATATGGACTAACTCAACACTTCAAAATATGGGCACACGGAGTCTCGTTTTGAGATACAAGTTTGTATATGTATGCCAAAGCATAGCTCATATGGAAGACTTGTCAACACAATCTCTTGTGACTGAATCGCAGTTAATAAATGTGCTGAACTTAAAATATCTTAGAGTTTCGGAGTTTAGACAATCAAGGCATATCGCGATTTGAAAAGGTACTAGTTGCCACTATGTAATTGAGCTGGATAGAACATTTATGCCACTAAGGATCAGCAAAGGTTGTTTGTTATTGCAATGCGAGAACCGTTATGTAAGTCAAGTAATCGCCACCATATATTGTCTCCATATGCGCATATTGATCTGAATTGTTGTTGTAGACGATACTTGCTATTTACTTGACTGCAAAAGAACGAATTTCTAAACCACGACTGAAAGTTTGTCGACAGTCTAAATGTATTAAAAACCCCATTGAAGCGAAGTTTGCAGTCATTTAATTTTGCATGCTCATTGCGTAATAGTACATAAAACATGGTATAAAAGGTGAGCTTCTACTTTATTGATCTATTTGACCCATCGTATTTCAAAATAGAAAATGCAATTTGTTTGATTTTTACCTTCAGCACGATAAACGCATTTAAGTGAGTTGGATTGTCGAAAAAGTAAACACACAAACAAAACCTATATAATTTTATACTATAAATGCCATTTTTCAGGCTATCAAATCACACCATTAATCATTATAGACTATGCATGCTTGGATCATTAAAATAATAGAACATTATAAAGCTATTGGCTTGATCAAAAAAATTTCAAAGAGCAATTAAGCAATAAATATAGTAGAATAAAAGCTTACCTATATTTCCCATTCAATCAAAAAAGCATTATAATCGTAGGAGTTATTCTAAACACCGGAAATGTATAAATAAATTAAAAAATTTGATGAATAGTTTATTAATAAAAATGTAAAAATTATAATACATGCTTTTTAAATACGATAGTTGATAAGATTTTTTAATATCACTACTCAATTTGCTTTTGTACCATTCAGAACCAATTCGTGAGCATATTATTTGTGTCTGGATGATAAATTGAATAGATAATTGATATTTAGCTCGAGAAGGTACATTCACATATCAAATACGTGGTTGCGTTGAAGGATTATCTAAAAGATAATAAGAAAAATGCGCTAGATGGTTATTAGCTGCTCCCGGACACAAATATGAAATATGACGCCATAGCCTATTTTGAAGATTCTTCAATTGACGAGCAACCTTCGATTCGCCATTGTAATGCTTGCAATGGCTCGTTGAGTGTTTTATAGCAATGAATTCTTTCATGCAGGTAACATCTATTATCTTTTATAAATATTGTGGGCATTGAATAACTTATTCGCAAATAGCATCATTTCGTTTCGGTAAGATAGGGTTTTATAGATCAAAATCAAGCAAAACATACAATAATGCCTGTTTTAAAACGAAACTGGAATGGCTAAAAACACACATGTATTTAAAATAGGACAGTAATAAAACTTAAAGCTCATTGATATACAAATATACAAAGCCAAAAATACTTCAAATATCATATGTACGCAATTTAGATATATCTATAGATACAACAAAGTCCATAGATAAACATATTTTCATAAATAATATTAATACTGCTATTTTAATTGTCATTTGATTTCGAAACGACAATTCTGGATTATTCAATGATTCTTACTATTTAATATCTGATTGGCATGACTGCCAATGAAGATTTTATTTTATTAACAAAGATTGCAAAGTGTTCACAAATCAAACAATGGAATAAGTATTTAAAATAAATGTGAATCTCCTTTATCAATATTAATTCGAGTCAATTGACTTTATTTTAAAAATATTTATAATATAAAAGTTATAAAGTTTGCTAAGAGTTCTAGAATGGAGTATCGGCCATTATAATACATAATTACCATGATTATATGATGCTTGTATTTATGAAATAAATTGATTTCATTGCTTGACTTCAAATAATCATCATGGTTTGCCAATATGCTTGTATTTGGGGGAAGTTTTTAGTTTTCTAAGGATTCTTTATGATCAATTTTGTTATGTGATTATTTGTTTGAATGATTGAATATTAAGTGTTGAATTAATAAATAATTTATATTGTAAACATACTATATATAATATTTAGATTTTCAAAACATTGAATAGTTAGGCTTTTGTAAAAAGCATTTGATTTGTTTTACTAAAAATTTTAACCACAACAAAAAAGGTACATCAAGCAAAAGTTGACAAAAATTTTTGCCATTTTAGATCTTGTAATTAGCAAGCCCAAATGGCCGGTTAACATGTGAATAAATCCATCAGTGATTTATCAGATTAAACAATGGATTAGAAAGTTGAATTCGCTGATGCTAAAACTGTCGGATGAATTTTTATACTCAAATACTTTGAGAAATCAGAAATATATTGCATAAACTTGTCAATCAATACACCTTAAACCTATGTCTATGGAGTATCACGAGTTAGCACGTTATAAAACTTTCAGAAAATAAAATATATAGATTTCTGCGCGTATAAATAAAATCCGAGAAATTATGCTTGCAGAAAAAATAGAAGCATACATTATTATTCTAATATAATCTATGATGTAGATAGATTTAATACTGTCATTGCTGTGCAAAATATATTAACTACAAATGTAAAAACTGGCATTTCGAGTTGAATAGCACAAACATATTCTTGCGATGAACATTTGTATGTGAATTTGTAAAGAATTTTGTTCATTAAATATTTTTATAAGAACTTGCTGTGGTTGTTATTTTAGGAGTTAACGTTTAAATGCTTAATCTAAAAAATATCAATTTACGAAAAGTTGTGAGTATCCCGTAAATTTAATCAATTAAGATCATATTTTCTTGTTTATTAATTTATATTTAGCCACATCATTTCCCCTAATCTATCTTTTTTAATGATATCTCTCATTAAATCTGTTGTAAAATTTTTACACAATTTCATCACAAGAACATCACTTAGTATGATCGGTAACAACATGCATGCATAAATCATTTTGTAGACAGTGCTGGGATTTTTTAAGTATATTTTTTCATAAGGATTCTGAATCTTCATGTGGTTTTAAGATGTATAAACAATTTTTAAGTCATTAAGATTTCCCCTTTTATAAAATCTGTATATAATGACGCCATGTTTTTTATGCTACAATTTGTATTTCCTTGATCTGTTTAGAGATAGGCTTTTATATCTCTTATCAATTTTATATTTTTGTAAAAAATTCTATCAATAGTAAATGTGGGTGGGCCTTTATACGAGTAAGACACAGGATTATCTCATGTGACAACCAATATCACCGTTGTTTAGAAATTATTTGTGCATACTTATGGTCAGTACTCATGATAGCAAAATTGAAATAAATAAGATAAAATTGTTGATTCGAATGTGAATCCAGAAAATAGACACAATCGTACCTTTATTTTTCAATATCAAAAAGTTATTGGTCCTGGAGATCTAGACCTTATGTTTCTTAGTATTAATTAATTTCGAAAGTACATGATTAATAGTTATTGATCAATGAAACATTATTTTAGAGATGATAAACATTAAAAATCATTTTTATATTTAGAAACGGATTTGATTAGATTGATGAAGTTGGCATATCGAGACAAGTTCTGCTCTCATATATATTATATCTCATCACAAATATACACTTATCTTTAACCTGGGTGCTTGTTCACTTACTAATTCAAATATTGAATGGTGGTACTGCGTAGATATAGACAAAAAGACGTTACTTCTTGTTATCCAAAAAAATAATATCCTTGGGTGACAATATATTTTATATTGAACGGCACTGTTTATAAATATCTGTAATATTTACTTTGAATGTTGAATGTTTCGAAATCAGGAGGTAAACTCAAAGCATGATGCCTTTCCACATTTCCAATAAAATGAACATGGAATACAATTTTAGGACTTTATTAATTGTATTCTACAAAGATTAAACAAATTAGATTATATTACCCAGCAGCAATACCATATGATATATTAGAAGTAACGATTTTAATTCTTGACTAAAAGAAAATGAGTAATTTTGAATACAAGAGTCTGGCAGATTACCCATTTCAATATACTGTTAGATAAAGAAAACTCCATATAATATATGCCATGTTCCTCAGATATAATGGAAAAGATACAGCAAATGAACTTTGTCAATTCTGAATCAATAGCCACCATACATATAAATATAAAGAGTATACATTTTGAAGGATTAAGACCATTTTTGCTTCGTATCTTTATGTTATAACTTTCTGATCAAAAGACAAACCTATGGCATAATGGTCTGACAGAGATGAAAGTTATTGAGGCATTAAAATTAGTTACAGTTATATTTTGCTGTGGATTCAATTGGGTTTAAATCTATTTGTCAGATAGATGAAAATTGTTTTGTTCACAAGGTTCAAAGCCATTGTAAAAACAATCCATATCTAGTTTTATATTTCTAGATACTCTGCCTGCAGAATAGTACAATTGTGCAGACATCTTATATTCGTCTAAGCTGAGTATGCTATTCTGGCATTATAACCCATTATGATATTATGTCAATACATGAAGATATAATCTGAATTTAGGCTTCGAGATGTGAGTGTAACATCTGAGTGTTAGTACACCGTAAATTTTTGAATTGATGTTTAAGACTGACAAGAACACCCTATGTTTTTATCACACCAAAACATTAATAAATAGGTGGAATATGATGATTTTGTCTTTCATTTGTTATTTACGTATGTTCATTGGCGATATATACCACATTCAATAAATTATACAATGGATGTATAACATGTCTCATATTATTTTATAAATTTAACTGTTTGAATCGTTCTTTTCATTTCTTGTGGTGTAAACATATACATGTGTACTTAAAAAATAACACCACATTCCAAGTAACGTTAACAACAGCAATATGAAAATATAACCATGTTAATTAGCCTGCATTTTACTAGAAATTATCCATTTATAACTTATGATATCATAAGCGATTATAGTTAAATGATGTGATGATAAAACAACACCAAATAATCTTGATTTTTATTAACATTTAACATCATATATAGAAACTTCAATTAAGTATCTAAATGGGATGCAAATAACCTCCTAAAAAAATACAGTAATAAAAGATTAAAAATTAAATCATAGCTGCTTTAATTTATTGAAATTTAATTGCATCAAATTTATATCAAGTTAATTATAGATTGAAATTTTTATAAATTCTATTGTGCAACCAACATATTTAATATGTTAATTTGGATGATGATCTCGAGAGACCACGATGATAATAAAGAATACTCAATATGATATGTTGTCTTGATATCTTTATTTATTTGTTATACTGTATCTAATGTATCATATAGAATATAATTACTTAAAAATATAAAGTTATAACGAAATATTTAAAATCAGATGAATGAGAGTGTATATTTTATTTTTTAACTTTTACTTGATATTTAAAAGAGCAAAGGTTTTAATCTGCATCTTGGCATGAATTTTTGCTCAATCAATACTTGTAAATTTCACAAGCTTCGATAATTACACATATTAAGTTTGTTGAAGCCACACATACATCAGATGAAGATTTTTGGAATGAATATGAAAAGAAAGCTCTCCACAATATTTTTATCATATAATTTTACCTTAATGCTTATAAGTGGTTTTTAGAAATAAATAATCTGAGCTTATCTCATAAAATAAAAGAGCTAAATCTCTGAACAACCATTGCATATACTTAAAATGGGCTTTTAATAAAAATCTAGCATTCATCTCTATAATAAGAGACGGTGACTCAACAGCATTTTCATATTTCTTCCTGTTTATTCTATCTCCATCAAGATGCTTGAGGTTGGATTTTATAAAAGCTTCTAATAAGAGAATTGGCATATAAAATATTTTAATAAATATGTGCAATGCTATCACATCAAAATTTGCAGTAATTTCATGAATATTTTCCACGATGACGACATGGAAATGCTGCACTTAAATTTAAAACTACTCTTATGGAAGTACATGAACGTAAAATCTTTCAATCTGTATAGGTATTTTCATTTCTTTAGTGTCTTTGATGTGGTTTTATGACAAGATAAATGGATGAGGCTGTCTTTTCCAGGAGCTTAATGTTAGGGGTTTTCATTTAGTCTCATTGTTCAAAATACTTATTATTTTTGAATAAATTAAAGCTTAGAACAAACCATCATGTATAATTTTGGATCTTATAAATTTTTATTTCTAGGCTAAAAGTCCGATTGAAAATTTTTTAATATAGCCCAACTTGTCTTATTTGCTATTATATTTATTATTTTTAAATAGCTTGATTTTTGATAAAAGCCGTTCTGCTTTTACTCTTTTTAAAGTATTTTATTTATTATAAATAGATGCGTGTATTTGGCGTGGGCATCTGCATTTTAGAGGTTTTTAAATTTTTTTTATTTTATAGAATCCCCAGCACTTTACAGTGATAAGACATTGTCTCAAATTGTGTGTTTGAAAGATTGGTTTTAATTTGATTGCAAAGTATATTATTGTTTTCCAACAATATATATCATTTATTTGAATCAGCATATTTACTCTTATGAGTGTGTGATATTTTGTGGAATTTATTTGACTAATATAGATTATTTATTATATTACACACATTTCTCAAAATTAAAAAACGAAAGGGATTGATATTAAAATATTAAATATAAAAAGGATTGAATTCCCAAAACATTTAATTTCAAGTATTTTCGCAAACAATCCCCATGTGTTAATCAATCATATATTATATTGTCGCTGGGCTCTATGTAGTATTCATAACAACATGAGTATTGGCAAAATTCTATATAAGATTGTTAAAAATGGAACTCAAAAGTATCTATACTTTTGAGTATGCTCAAATACATCTTTCCCATTATTTTAATACTGATCTAAATTCAAGGTGAAGAAGATTTGGTGTGCCCTTTATCAACTAGCTAATAACACGCACAAACTAGAAAAACTATAAAAATTTTATTGTTGGTGCCACTTCCCTTAATATCCACAACATGCTAGCTTTATATTTTTAAATCTTCACAATATAACTTCTAAGAAGAAACGGAGATTTTAAAATCCAAAAGGATTGATTACAAGATCATCAGTTTTAAACCAATGTTTTCAATTTTTAATTTATATACAATGATTTATAAATTGCCAAAAGTTTTTTTAGTTTTAAACAAAACACCTCCACATATTAGACCAAATGCAGGCATTCACTCACATACTACGAAACTCCGGTTTTTGTTTTCTATTTATTCCTTATTAAGCATAACCAACATTGTATTTCATTGGATTGTTTCATAAGTTTGAATATGTGTGGTTTACAAAGATACAAATTACATATTTGTCAAAATGCAATTTAAATAATACACAAAAGCAATGTTTTGATTTATATGGCTGCAAAGAAAGAAAACCACATACAAGTTAATTAAATTATTTATGAAATATGTCAATCTTAGATTGATATTAAAAGTACTATCAAAAAAATCGAAGGGCCAGATTTTCAATTTCTCTTAAAAATTTATCGATTGTCATGCCAATTAACTATATACTCTTGCGTATATATTCTAAAACCCTTAACATTGAGAAGAACATGTATTAAGTAAAGGTTTATTGGCATACTCAATTTATTATTAAGAAAATATGATGGATCATTAAAAGAATTCAAATATAAGATTTGGTACCATCAGATTATACCACAGAGCATTGTTATACAATTTAATAATGCAATGATCAATTCATAAACCTATTGGCATTGCATTTGCAACTCCGAACAATATGACGGGGCACTATGTCTTTAAGATTTAATTATATTTTGCTGGTATAAATGAATCATCGTGCGTTTAAAGCTTTTAATGACAAATAAAATGCCTATAAAAATAAACACCTCATCAATATATGATCATATAATTAAAAATTGCCCTATTTGATAGACTTTAATGGCTTTAAAAATCACTAGAAAGTGATTTGTTTTAATTAGTATTTACAATCATGATTTCTCATGATAAAATGATGAGTGTTTGTTTGTAAAATTGGATATGATCGTTTTTTTTGCAATAAACAAGAGAAGTCGAAGGCCTTCTAATTAGCACATGCAGATTTTTCTTAAATAAAGGCTAAAACTGCACGCTTTATATTTCATCTCAAGAAAGCACTTTCCAAAGAATATTAATAAGGAAGCTGTTTTTACTTACCATCGAATTGCCCAACTTTGAGCCACAATCGTGTAGTTATTAATCTAATTACGAATAAAAAAGGGAGTTAGTCCCTCTAATATGACGGCAAATACAATTTTTAAGGAGTTTGAACTAACCATATGATCAAATTGATGTCTTCTATAATTTCGAATATATCAATCCTGCATAGTACCATTAAATATATTTATCTGGTCTTAAAAACAAAGACAATTTTATTTTGGAAGATAATTGAAAATTTTAAGGAGAAAGTATACTGATCATCGCAGTTTTTCATATGAACCGGAACATACATGAATGTATGTTGATTTAAAATTAAGAACTATACGGCTGAGATTAAGTAAAAAGTTAACGAAAGCAAAAAATATATCGTAAGATGCCAAGATGCTACGAACTTTCAAGTGTTATTTAAAGAAAGCTCAACGCTACATTAGAATAAAAAATGGTCACTATCCTGGTAGATTTATGAAACATCAACTTTTTACGTTTTTAATATTATATTTTATTAAATCGCCATCTGTTTTAATGATATAATGTAGTAACGTCATGTCTGACAATTTACCACTAAAAATTAAAAATAGCGCGATTCCTTTTTTTGGAAGAATGTGCCTATCGGTTTAATAGTTTGGTATTTTCAAATCATTTAAAAGTGAAAATTTTTAATTCCTGTTCAAAAACAAAGCATAAGTTTTTAGAAGAGTACTTGCTTAGATATAATAATTTCATACTAGACAAGGCACATCATAAACATTCTTTGTATTTAAAGGACCTATTATATCAATAAACAGTATGAAAATTTCTAAATTTATATAAATCAATACATCAATTTATAGATGTTTGAAATAATAATTATCCTCTATTTTTGGAAATTTTAACTTGATAATTCACACGAGTTTTATCATTCAATATTTTGAACTTCAACATTCAATTAAAATACTTTTCAATGTAACTATGTATAGAGCATGTCCTAATTAATAGATTAATGACTATTGCTTTTTTATTTTTATAACACATTGTTAATACAATTCACATCCGATAGAGTATTTTTATTTTCATCATACAGTACAACATTGTAAACTTAATAAAATTATTAGAAGAGAACAATTAATAT